>NC_084822.1:9057880-9160895 GCF_958449725.1 Rosa rugosa
GGTCTGATACATGCAAGATCAGATTTTTTGCCACACGTGGGGGCCCGTGAAATTTGGGTCCTTCCTTGGACCAAATTTGATCCAACTTCTAAGTCTCAGGTATATCCGTATATATGGGTCCATTTTTTTCTGATCCACTACAACTCAATTCTATTGATTTTGGACCCAAATTTGGGTCTCCACTACTGATGCTTTAAGTCTTTTTAGCAAGAGGACATCAATACCCTTATAGTTTCAATTTTCAACTGGAGTACAAAGAATCATATGAAAAGGCCTATGCTAGAATTCTCAAGAATGAATTCTCACTCAAAACCCATCTAATTAATGTCTAGAAATGCTGCTTTGTGAGTAAGGAGCGAGAGAGTTGTGGTGCTGTCAAAATTATTAACCAGAAAGTCTTGATTGTGTTAACGTAGCTCACTGATCAAAATCTTTTTTTTTATTATTAAATGGGGGCCAAAAGCCCAGCAAAAGAAAACAATCAGAAACTAGATAAAAGGTATGCTCCTAAAACAAGGAGTTTCGCACAAATCATCCAACAAAATAGTGATAACTTGTGGAGGAGGCTGCATCATGAAGTGCACTCCAATCTTAGAATCCAATCTAATCTTGGAAAACACATCAGCAGCCTTGTTTACTTCCCTGTAGATATGCTTTATTTCACACCTTTGAAACTGCTTTTGAAGAGCCTGACAACTATTAATCACAAACTTCAAAAGGTGCAAAGCATCCACACCATCATTCATCAACTTGACAAGGACTTCAGAATCAGATTCAACCAACACATGTTGATAATGAGCATCAATAGACATTTTGAGACCAAGTAGGAGGCCCCAGAATTCAGCTTGCAGCACAGTACCACACTTGGAGTTAGCAAAGAACCCACACAACCAAGACCCAGAATGATCCCTTACAACTCCACCAACACTAATCATACTTGCATGATTTCTGGCACCATCAACATTAAGTTTAATCCAATTCATTGGGGGTTTCTCCCAATGCAAACTCACAATAGTCCTTTGCGCAGAGGTCAGGCCACTAGTATTAGCAGTAGTCCATTCTTTGGCTGCATCAATAATGATTTTGCAGGGATTAAAAGGAACATTAAACTCACCATCAAAAATCGCCTTATTTCTCCATTTCCATATGTACCATCAACTAAAAATAAACACCGTACACCATTTAATGCCCCCATAACAGCGAAAACTACAATAGCAAACCAGCCCTTCCAATCCAATTGCATGGCTCTAGAGATAGAATCCAGACATATAATACCATTCCAAACTCTCATAGCACTTGGGCAGTCTCTAAGGAGATGAAGGATAGACTCATCTTGAACATGACAAAGGGAGCACAGAGGGTTATTAGTTAATCTTATTTTCATCCTCTCCACGTTTGTAAGAATCTTACCATGACACAAAAGCCAGCAAAAAGACTTTAGCTTGGATGGAATAGGGAGCTTCCACAAAAATAATATAACCAGGGAAAAGTAGTAAAATTCTCATCCTTAACAAGAGTAAGATAGACCGATTTTATAGTGAAGTGACCGTTGGCAGTGCCACCCCATATAAGTTTGTCAGGTCCACTTCCCATAAAACCGGGAGGGAATCTGAACAATTTTATTAATGATATCATCATCAAAATCTTTTATGTCACCAGTGTATAAGCTCAAAAAAAGTCATTTCTCAACTCTCATATAAGATTGACCTTTTAAAAATTTGCTGACATCCTCACTTAGAATATAAAACTTGAGGATCCAGACCCGCTTGTCTTATAGATTACTCTTATTATATGATTCATGTAAAATTGCAGTCAAATCAAAAACTATTTATTGTGCGACCACCGCTACTATGAAACCAATATCGCATAATATTTTATTTTATTACCAAAAAAAAATTATGTAATTATCTAGTTCCCCATTCATCATTTCAGTTATATCTAGCTAAGGAAGCAGATTTGCTCACCACCAACAATTAAGTGGTGATACCACCACTATATATTAAGCTGCCACGTGTATCAAAACAAAACCATAGTTAACTATGTCTAGTTTAATTAATCAGGAATGAGAAAATAATATTTAACAATATTAAAAATCTGTCTATTATTTTACTATTCATCACCATCTCTCTCTCTCTCTCTCTTTCTCTCTCTCGTTGTTCATCCTTTTATTATCATCTTTTCTGGGTTTTAGGCATCCTTGGTCGTGACTCCAGCACGAAGGAGGCACACACACACACTAAGACCACAAACCCTAATTTACGGACCCTCCTCTTGGCTCGCATTCAGACTTAACTCCTTCACAATCAGCTTGACGCAAAATTGGGTCTTCAATTCCTAATTCTGAGGGTCTGTGTGGCTCAATCGCTGTATAAAGCTTTCATGGGTTTTCGGAAAGGTTTAGCCTTTAGTTTCTCTTAGACTGATTTGGGGAGAGATCCATCGCAAAAAGTATCAATCTTCTTTTACCCGGCCATAGTCGACGACGAATGAGGTAAGGGAATTTATCTACTCTTCAAGTTTTACGTGACTCTTGGCTTAAACTCGTCTTTTAGTTGGGATTGACGAATCTGTTTTTCTGGAGAGACATCGTCCTCTACCGTTCATCGTTCATTGTTACAATTTTGGTTGGTTTTCTCCGACCTCGATTAGTTCTCTGGGTTTGAATTTCATACTGGGCCGGGTCATGCTTGGTTCACAGGGTTGGAAGAATTTGGTGGAATTCCGATAATTCGCGTTGCTTCTGTTCGAGTCGTCAAGGAAGATTAGCTGATTAATCTGCCTTCGATATCAAGTACAAAACAATATTGAGAAATTGAAGCTTTATGGATTGTGGGTAGCCAATTTCGATTTGGGTTTTCTTGGAGGAAATCTTGTTGGAAGAGGTTGGGTATATAGATCACAATATTGGGACTTTTGAAATAATTTGTAAAACTCAAATCAAATTCTAAAACTGAGACTTGAATGTATATGCGCATTGGTTTGATGAGAAGAAAGAGAATATTTATAAGATTAATTTATTTATCCAAAATAATTAGGATTAATTCTAAAAGATTAACTATAGTTATGTTGTTAAACACCACCTAACCAAAGATGGTGAGCAAATTCAATTCCATCTAGCTAATCCTTTGTTTGTAATATTTCACTATTTTGAAATATATATTTTGTAGAGCATCTCAACAATGAAGTTATTTTGTTAGCTATATTTGGCTAAAAGAGATGTGTAGGTAGTTTGGTTTTTGAAATCTGCTCCAGCAAGATAAGCTAAATCCCTAGCTAAATTAAATTGAACGTTGGAAAATGTAACTTTTGGCTAAATTCTCTCTCCTCTCTAGCTAGCTAAATATAGCTAGAGATTTTAGCAAAAGTTAAATTTAACTTTTGTTTAGTTATTCTGCTGGAGTGAAATATTATCCTAAAATTAACTAAATTTTTATATTATTTTGAAATAAGGAGTCTGTTGGAGATGCCCAAAGTTACCATTATATGTCACTATTTTAGTAAATCAATCAAAGCTTCATCTAGGTGTATGATCATAATTCATATACATATTTGTGCCATAAAACATTGAACTTACTTGTTCTAAGGTCCAATTTAATGTTAACTAATCCAATTCCATGTTTTGTAAAAAATCTTGACAAGAGAAGAAAAAAGTAAAATTCGGGTAAATTTTCCGTGCACCACCACTCACAGTGGTGCCATGTATTTTTCGGCCATATTCATGGAGGAGTAAGGAGGATGAGTACCATAGCATCTATTCCATTACATCTATTCACCATCATTCTATCTTAACCAAATTCCAAACCTTTTGGTTCCAATTCAACCAAACACTCCCTATTACCTAAAAGTCTACCGTCATCATTACTTCAATATCTATCATGTTGTAGGCTTAATATCACTACTCCAACACTCATCATTTTCATGTTTCCCACCCACAATAAAGAGAGCTAGCTTCTCTTCTCTTTTCCTTTGGCCATATTTTTCTACTCTACTTTCTTTAATCATTACTTTCATTACTTCCCTCTTTCTACTCCATCTTTTCCATATTTTTCCACCACTATCATCATAACTTCTACTATCATACTCCACCTCCATACTACCACTATCTTCATTACTTCCACTATCATACTCCTCTTTCTCTTCTCTATATAAGCATAAATTCATTACACTCTAAACCATCACCCACACTTAGCCATTACATCATTTTCTTTCTCTATTCTCTACACAATCCACTACTGTCTCCTCCACTAATTAAACCTTCATTTTCACCATTCCATTTTCCAACCATATCCCTACTCATAACATCTTACATATACTAAGCTTTATCATCATCATCATCATCTCAAGTCTCGAAGAAGGAGTTCAAGGAAGAAGCTAGAGCACAAGAGGAGCCACCACATCATCTCCATGACAAAGTTTCCATATCAACCACTTCATGATCCTTCACTTGTGATCATCCCTAGTCATTTCTAAACTCTGTTCTTTGATAGCCTAATGTTTTCCATTATATTGATGCTAGTTTATATAGCTATGTGTGAGTAGTCTATTATTGGGGCTAGGGTTGAAAGCCCTAGCCAAACTTGTAATGAATTGATGTTTGAATCTTATTTGATGCAATATCCATAATCGTCTTCACGTGCTAAATCAGGAAGTGAATGTTTGTATTTGAATCTAGCTAATTTGAATACTTTGCATTTGTCAATACATGAAAAATGTTTAGAGAGTAGCTAGCTTTGAACATTAATAGCATGAAAGCATACTAGGTGTGTGTGAGAGAGTAGTGAGTTAAAATCACCTAGACCTAGGATTGGTTTGCTTGCTTGATTATTTAAACTCAAATCTTTATGCATCTAGGAGCAAGGAATTGATACTTATCCGGTAATATAACTTGTTCTTAAATAGTTAATTTTGCACTTATCCTGTGAAAATTGATAAAATCAAAGGAGTTTAGGCCTTAGTAGTCTTATCCGGATGCTAAGAGGGTAATTGGATACTTGGGATTGCATTACTTATAGTTTGAACATCAATGCATGCAAAGGAGGCTATGGTGAACAACCTAAAGCTCCAACTTCCATCAATTTTTTCACGTCTAGTTTAACATACCCTAGTTTACATTTCAAGTTTCATTTTGTGTTAATTTGATCCGAAACCATTTCCAAAGCCAAAAATCAAACCACTACACCATCTTGCATATATTCACCATGAACTTTGGTTCACTTGTGAGCCCTTGTTTATGACTTGTACATTTGATTATTCATCTAACATCCTCTAGGTTTTCCTTAGCTAGAGTGAGATTTTCCAATCTCTTAGGTACGATATCCCGTACTCATAATCCCTACACTATAACTTGGCTCTTATACTTGAGGGTGACTATTTGGCTAATTAACTCTAGGTTCTGAGTCGGTGGAACGAAACCCTTCTCTTCTCTTGGTGCCAACATTGATAGTCGGCGATGTGCTCCAACCACTGGCAGCTCCGTCCGCCGCCCGGATGGCGTCGTTTGTCCTTCTGACGGTCTTGTCTGCCACTCTGACAGCCCCATCCAGTTCTCTGGCGGTGGAGTCTGTCTTCCCCCTTTTATTTTCTCTATTTTCTCCTTCATCTATGAAAGCTCTAAATCAAACTTGGCAGGCTTCCTCGAAGCTTCTCATTTCCATCCTCGGATCGACGCCCATGGCTGTTTTCCTGAGGTTGAATCTCTCTGCTGTAGTTCAATGCATTGTGATGCACTTTGTGAAATGGAGGTGTACACAGCAACGTCTTTGGTGCATGCACCGACACTTCTGTCTGATTCCTTGGTGCTCTCCGATGGTTTCTTTGCTGTTTGCTTCGCAGCGGTGCTTTTCAATGTCGTTCTTTGCTTGGTTGGAGTTGGTATCTCAGATCGGGATCAATTTTTGGTCATCAGACTGCAGTGGTGGCAGGACCGGTGGCGATGGCGACTAGTGGCGCTATCTTCTCTGGATTGCTATAGGTTTAGTTGGGCCAGTTTTTGGGCTTTTCTGTATAGTTGTTTTGTTTGGACCTAGACCTACTTTTGGGTTAGTTCTCTTGTATTTCCTGCCTTTTTGAGTGTTTAATGAAATCTCATTATGAAACAATTTCTGAAAAAGCCTTCTCTCTCTGAGAGAAAACCCTAACTCGGCAGCGCCCCAGTGCTAACCTCTGTTCTGGTGGCGGCCTTGGCAGCTCGGCTGGCCTTGGCTTCGCCGATGTCATGTGGTTTTGCTGCCGGACGGGGAATGAATGGGCTGTTCATGTAGGCCTTGAATTGGGTGCTCAAGTTTTTGGCAGGTGCAGTTTGGTTTTTGTGTTTCCGGCAGGTAATCTCTGGGAGGCGGTAGATCTTATGTCGGTAGAGGCTTGGATCGATGGCGCTATTCGAATTCGGTGGCGACGTCGATCGGGGACGATGAAATCGAGACTGGTTCGTGGGGATGCAACTTGTGGCGGCCTGGTCTCATCGGGTTTTCGTGTTGCGGAGGGGTTCGTCGGGTTTGGTCGTGGCAGACTGTGGCGGACTCGGGGCAATGGGGACATGATGGAGAAGAAGGCACCGGGGAGGAGCTGCGCTGGAAGTTTGGTGGTCTGGAGGTGATGGCTGGAGCCGCACCAAGCCAAGCCTGCTGGGCCTTGGGTGGGCCTTCTTCTTAGGCTACTTGGACTGCAGTATTTTGGGCTAGGGTTTTTGCCTTAGGCCCATCTTTATATTTTTAGTTAGTCTAATTACAATAATTCCTTGTTTTAGGAAGCTAAGCGTTTGTGCGCACTCTATGTTTTCTTTAGCGCCTCTGGAGTAGTACCAAAGGAGGATATCCGCTATATCTACGTTCATGAATGTCTAATGGGTAGGTCTATTTCTATGTACCACTGTGGGTACTACCACTACCTTCTTGTCTGTCTGTAGATGGCAGCGGAAGGGTATGTAACGGCCTATTCTGGTTTTAGATGAATATATTGCCACCCGCCCTTTAGGTTTGAGTTTGATTCAAAAAAAATGAAATCTCGTTATGACTAAAAAAAAAAACATAATTCCCATTAAAAAGAAATCTAAAAAATCAACAATTTTGATTTTTTCTATCTGGACTATCAAATTGACGATGTCCACATTTTTTTCTAAAATTCTTAAGTAGAACAAATGTACTAGCCACGTGGGACGCTCGGCCAATCATATCTCTTTATTTTTTAATTGAATTCCAAAACTACTCATGTTTAATTATAATGAAATATCCAAAACACCTCACTATATAGATAATAATTGGCTGGGCGTACGGCCACATGACACGCCTGCCTTATCCAAAAATCTCTCCATTTTTCAAAGTAACATATATAAATCTTGAGTTGGACACATGTCATCTTGCATAGCTCGCCATAACGTCTTTGGACTGGGAGCAACATATTCTAAAGTAAGATGCATAAATTTTGTTCGAGTGGGAAGGATTGGGAGCAACATGTATGCAACCCAAATCTCCAATCAGGTCATTCAAATTCTTCCTCTTGCCAACTCTCCACACTGTGCTTGCCATTCGTCTCTGCTTCTATTTCCTCCCTTCTTCTAATCTATTTCACCACCTTCTTTATTACTCTAGCTTTACTCTTCACTCCTTCCCCTCCATATCTAGCCGAATTTGAAACTCCAACACCAACCCGAATGCCAAGTTGCCACCGGAACTCCGGCAGACACTGCTTGAGTTCCATCCGCAATGGGTCAAAAAGGCTCCAACCGCCAGGGATGCCCGCCGCCTTATAACCAGTCCTTCTTTAGAACGAACTTCGATTTCCGAAACAGAAACTGAACGGTAAGCCTTTCCCCAATAAACTAGTTGAAAGAGTTTGTATATAAATCAATGTACGTGTTGGGTACTAGGCTTGCTGTTTTCTATGGGATACAATAGTATAATCAGTCAATTGTGAACATAGAGTTTGTTTTTTGTCTGCTACGGTTCTTACATCAAGAAATTTTTTTATAACAAAATCTCTGGGAAATACTAGTTGTTCTTATTTCAATTGACATTATATATATTGCTCACTTTGTTGCTGTTGTCTTTTGGTGAAATTTACTTTGGCATTGATACATCTTGTTCTTCAGCATTGGATTAGGACTTTATTGGTCTACTAGATATATCGCATGTTGTATCACAAGGATTTCTCTGTTTCGATTTGTTTGAACTTTTACAAAATACATGTAGCCGGTAGGTCTGCCATTAAGTTTGATTAGTAGTAGATGAAACCTTTCCTTCTTAATGCGAAAAACTGTGGCTGCTTCAAGAGATTCAAGACTGAAGGGACCTCAAATCTTCAATAAGAGTAGCTAATTGGGAGAATGAGGAACCACCTTCTTCAACTGCCCTCCTTGCCATATCTCTGAGCGCAGAAACTTTGCTTCTCATTTCCTCTTTTTTATCACTCACCATGATTTCAGTCACAGCCTTTTCTATGTCATCCCTCTTCACACTGGCTTCACTCTTCAGACTGTCATCCTCAAATGTTGCCACTTTTGAACACCAACAGAAACCCACCCCAATTCCAAGTATCTGAGTCACCAACTTCTCATGGTAAAACTGCCCTGCAGACACCGGCCACGTTATCATTGGTACACCAGCAGAGACTCCTTCAAGGATAGAGTTCCACCCGCAATGCGTGAGAAAGGCCCCAACTGCTTCATGTTCAAGAATCAGTAGTTGGGGAGCCCAACCTCTTATAATCACTCCCTTACCTTGCATTCTCTGCTCAAACTGTTCAGGCAACCACTTATTTTCATCATTCTTTTCTTTCTTCACAACCCAAATGAATTCCTGCTGAGAAGCCCCAAGACCCAAGGCAATTTCTACCAGCTGACAATCACTGAAATTGGTCACACTTCCAACATATATACACAACCGAATTGGTTTTCTTAGAATTAAGCCAATTTAAGCACTCATGTACTTCATCAACAGAGCCTTCCCTTCCCCTCTCTGATTTATCTTTTTCTGCCTACAACAAGCTGGGCCAATGTGCCATGACTTCCTGCCAAACACCATCCTGTAATGATCTACATAATCTGGTTCAAGTTCATAGAAGCTGTTAACAAAAATCCCATAGCTCCTTTCCTCTGCCTCTCTTGATGCTTTGACCAATTTGATGAGTCCTGTCTCACCATTTGATTAAGAAACGATGGTAGTTGGTTTCTTGTCGTCTGGATCTCATCTGGGAGATTTGGAATTACAAAAGGTTCTGAATCAGATGAAACCTTCACGTGAGGTTGGTACAGCATCACACTCATTGAAGCACACAGGGGGAAAAAACCAGTTCCATGAAAGATGAGACTTGGGATCCCAAACTTGGCAGCAACAACTGTCGCCCAATGAAATAAAGAGTCTGCTACGAGACAGTTGGGGTGATATTGCTCTAAAATTTGCTCCACCTGGTGTTCAAGCAGAGTGATAGCTTTTGAAGAACTTTTCCTTCATTTCTTGGGTAGTAGCCAAGTGAGTACTTTCTATTCCTGCAGGCAAACCAACTTCAGCAGATGGAAATTTGATGACAACAGGTTCAATTTCAAAACCTAAATGTTTGCTTGTTTGGATTTGTTTGGAGAAGCCTGGTGCATTGAGAAGGGTGGTTATTATGGTTGATTTTACACCACATGAAGCAATTACTTTTGCTATGTCTAGGAGGGGCAAAATGTGGCCCTGAGCCATAAATGGAAGGAAGAAAATGTGAAGCTGATGATGAGTTTTGGTTTCCATGGAGAGTTGCAAGATTGTAGCTGTTCTGCAAAGAAAACACTACAACGATGGTGAAGAGGTAGAAGTGAAAAGGAGGAATTAAAACATTGAAAAATTGGATGCTTATGAAATAATTAAGGTAGCAAATTCCCTGGTGAAAACCAAAACATTGGAAGATATATAGAGACTTGGCTGGCAAGACCATGTTGTTGCATACGAACTGTACCAAGTTCGGACTGCAATAGATCATTGGAAAATATGAAGATTATTAAGTAACTGATAACTGATAAGCATAGAATATTAAGGCAAGACAAGTCGGCAGGTTCTTCTTTGATTATGATTACATAGGCTACTGCAAATGTTGACATGAAAGATATACATATTTACACACACACACACAACACTATTTTTGTATGGAATGGATTTTGACTCCATCTGACATAGGAATATCATTACTTTTGTTGTTAAGATGTTACACTACTTCACATAGTACAACTCGTGTGCTTTAAGCAGCTACTTCACATCTTATTCTGTGTTTAGATTGTTTTGATGGAACCTTTAATGTGTATAGATTAGACTACAATATTTCATGGATTATTTTTTGTTTCTGTTGTGTACTGGTTTTTGTCCAGGAAATTTCAAAAATGGGAGACTGGTATCATAGGCATTTTTGTAATTGAAAATTTTCTAAATAGTCACTACACCTGTTAGAAACATCAAACTTGATTTTAAATCTAGTTGGAGTTTATGCATCTATATCATTTGAAATTTAAAATGTAACAAGAACAGTAAATCTATTATTGTGACAATTTAAAATTGCATTATTGCAAACTCTCTTTTGCTATTATTGGAAATAAAAAAGCATTCACAGTTGAGGAGTTTGAATTTGAAAGTGATAAAAATGTTTTTTTTTTTTTTTTTAAATGTGTGTGACTGTGTGAGAGGTGGGGAGTTCAGTAAAACTTTTATTTTAATTCTATTTGCATTTCTCTTCAGACTCTGTGCATAGCTCTTCGCTGACACCCTTCTAGCAATCTGACATCTACAGAAATGACTTTGAGAATGAGGACTCCAATTATGAAACCAGAAAGTTGCTTTTTTTCAATTGTTTTGGAGAAGAAGGCCATGTTTTGAGGAGTGGAAATAATGGTTATATTGATCTGTTTGCAAGCAAATTATTTAGTGATGGCTAGTGTTAGCATCATATGACCATGATCCATATAAGGGAAGAACAAAATGTGAGACTGTCTGGTTTTGCTTTCCATGTCGCTTCTGAAAGATTTGTGATGATGGAGAAGGGATTGAACAGGTAAGGCTTGACTCAACCGAGTTGGTATATAATAGAATGTGTAGGCTTGCTCTTTCCTATGGGGTACAATAGTTCAATCAATCAATTTTTAACATAACTATGAAACACACAAGCCTTTATTTTATTTTTTTTGGCTAAGCACACAACCTTCTGATTCGTAAAGTGATTACATCAGTGAATTTTCAAATAAAATCTTTAGCATATAGGGACTTTTTAGTACATTAGCTGGCATTATGTTGCTTAAACTTATTTCCACATCTTTTAGTGTTTATTCGACACTTGCATGCAGTCATATAGTAGTGTGTATCATCATTGCATTAATGTCTCCTGTTCTTCAGCATTGCTTTAGGACTCCTGTGGACTCTCTAGTTAACAAATGCTAATTTTTCTTTTGCAAATTATTGGAACTTTTACAAATTTATATGTAGGTCTGCCAACAATTTAAGTTAGTAGTAAATTGTGTTTTATAGAGAGAATTCGGGAGGAAATTGAGATGCTTTCATTGATAATAGGAGCCTCTATATATAGAGGATTACAAGTACAAAATCTTTTGAGTACAAGTAGGAATTTGCTAACCCTACTACAGCCAAGCTAAGTAATCCTAAACCTATTTGGACTAGGCACACAATATCTTGATTTCCTGCAACAGATAGAAATGCTGAAAATGTTGGCAATTTAGCTGCATCAAGAGAATCAAGACACGAGGAACCACAACTCTTCAATTAGAGCAGTTAAATCAGAGTACGATGAACCACCTTCTGCAACTGCCCTCCTTGCCATCTGTCCAAGCGCAAGCACTTTGCTTCTCATTTCCTCTTGTTCATTACCCACCATGAATTCAGTCACAGCCTTCTCTATAGCCTCCCTCTTCACATTGGCTTCGCTCTGCACACTATCATCCTCCCACTTTTGAGCACCAATGGCAATCCCAATGCCAAGTATCTGAGTCACCAACTTCTCATTGAAAAACTGGTCTGCAGACACTGGCCAGGTGATCATTGGAACCCCAGAAGACACCCCTTCAAGGATTGAGTTCCACCCACAATGAGTGACAAAGGCCCCAACTGCTTCATTTTGAAGAATCAGTAGTTGGGGAGCCCAACCTCTTATAACCAGTCCCTTACCCTCATTTCTCTGCTTAAATCCTTCAGGTAACCACTCTTCTTTATCATTATTTTCTTTATTCACAACCCAAATGAATTGCTGCTGAGAAGCCTCAAGACCGAAGGCAATTTCTATGAGCTGACAATCACTGAATTTGGTCATACTTCCAAAACATATATAAACAACCGAATTGGGTTTCTTGGAATTAAGCCAGTTCAAGCACTCATGTACTTCATCAACCGAACCTTCCCTTCCCCTCTCTGATTTATCTTTTTCTACCTTGTTGCATAAAGAGACTGGGCCGATATGCCAGAACTTCTTCCCCAACACCTTCCTATAGTGATCTGCATAATCAGGTTCAAGTTCATAGTAGCTGTTTACAATAATCCCGTAGCTCCTTTCCTCAGCTTCTCTGGATGCTTTGATTAACTTGATGAGTTCTGTCTTACCATTTCGAGTAAGAAAAGGTGCTAGCTGGTTTCTTGTCATAATTATCTCATCTGGGAGACTAGGAATAACAAAAGATTCTGAATCTGATGAAACCTTCATGTGAGGTTGGTACAGCATTACACTCTTTAGACCACACAAGGCGAAAAAACCAGCTCCATGAAAGACGAACCTTGGGATCCCAAACTTTGCAGCAACATCTGTAGCCCAATGAAATAAAAAGTCTGCAACAAGGCAATGAGGATGATGTTGGTCTAGAATTTTCTCTACCTGTTGTTCAAACAGAGTGATTGCTTTTATGAACTTTTCCCTCATCTCTTCTGTCTTCTCCAATTTAGTACTTTCAATTCCTTCAGGCAACCCAACTTCAGTAGATGGGAATTTGATGACAACAACTTCAATTTCAAAACCGAAACCTTTGCTAGTTTGGATTGCTTTGGAGATGATTGGTGCATTGGCAGGGGTGGTTACTATGGTGCATTTTACACTGCGTGAAGCAAATAGTTTGGCTATGTCTATCATGGGTAAAGTGTGGCCTTGAGCCATAAATGGAAGGAAGAAAATATGAAGCTGCGGATGAGGTTTGGTTTCCATTGCAAGATAGTAGCTGTTCTGCACAGCAAACACAATGATTATGGTGAAGAAGTTGAAATGAAAATGTGAGCTTATAACCTGGAAAGACGTCCCTAGCTAAGAAGAAAATTGCTGGACAGAGACTTGGTAAGACTGGCGTTGTCGGGTAGAACTAACTCAGATTTGGCTGCAATAGATTATTGGATTAGATGAAGATTATTGAGTGATTCTTAAGCATAAATCACATCTTAAGGTTTTGTCTTGGTTTAAATATTCACTTGCACTGTACACATTATAGATAGATATATATAATATTTTTGCATTCAATGGCTTTTGACTCAATATGTGTGACAGTGATATTTTTATAATCGACATGTTGCATGCTTCACATGTACTGTCATGTGCTTTCAGCTACTATTGAGTCATATCAATTGTGTAGGAGTTTTTGTCCAGAAATTTGGTAAATTGGGAGATTGTTATTGTACGCATTTTGTAAATGGAATTTTCTTCTTCTTCTTCTTCTTCTTCTTCTTCTTCTTTAGAAATTATCAAACTTATTTGGAAGAAAAGTAGTAGAGTTCAGCCAGAAATAATTTTTTTCCAACAACAGCAATCACAACAGTTAAAAGATTGCAAACTATCTTGCCCTAAATTGGAAAAAGCATCACGCATAAAGACTTAAAACTTGAAAGTGATATGTATGTTTGTGTTTTGGTGTATGTTTGGGGATTCATTACATATTTCTATTTTAATTCTGTTCATTTATCCTCAGGCTTTTGCGGAGTGAGCCAGGGATATGATAAAGATCCAAAGCTCTTCATTCATGATTATTGCAGTTATCTTCATCTGATTCAGGTCTATTGAGTGTCCCAGGTATTTGCTAAGTTCACTGAGTGACCCTTGCATGTATTGTTGTCCATGAATAGATAAAGAGAAAATGCTGGTTTATGTTAATTTATTTCTTCCAAACTATTTGGTTATTATTTCACCCTATTCCTTATATGGAAAATTACTAAGAAATACAATACAGATTATCCATGTTGACATGGCCTTTACTGTTTTCTCAAAGACTAGTGATGATGGAGAAGGAATTTTCTCAACTGGCCAGGCTTGACAGACAGCTGGTTATATAACAGAGTGCTTTTTAATTGGGAGGTAAGGCAATTAGGACTAGAAATAATGTGTTGGCTTGCTGTTTTCTATGGGATACAATAGTTTAATCAGTAAATTTTGGACATAAACTTTGAAGAAGGCAACGATTTTGTTTGGTAAGGTAATTCTTCAATGAATTTTCAAACATAAGCTGTGGGAAGTAGTACTTAATGTTACTTCAGTTGGCAATATATTGCTGATTGTCTTTTTGGTGGAAGTTTATTTGGCACTTGCATGCATCCGTTTATGTAATGATCATATCACAATGAAAGCAATATCGTTCCAGTCGAAGGAAACAAGGAAAAGTCACAATGATGATATTATATATTTATAACATGTTGCAACATAATGCGTTCATTTTTTTTTATTTTGAGGAATAATATAATGCTTTTTCTTTTGCCATTGATATGAACTAAAAGAAATTACATGTAGCTGTACAAGTTGCCAACAACTTATATGGTTAATGCAACTGTTCTTCTTAAAGCAGCAGAAGTTGGCATATTGGGTAAGCATTAAGTGAATCAATACCCAAAGGACCTCAATTCTTCAACTAGAGCTGTTAAATCCGAGAATGATGAACCGCCTTCTATAACTGCCCTCCTTGCCATCTCTCGGAGCACTTTAGCTCTGTTTCTCATTCCCTCTGCTTCATCACCCATCATGATTTCCGTCACAGCCTTCTCTATGGCCTCCCTCTTCACACTGGCTTCACTCTTCACATTATCATCCTCAACTGCAGCCCACTTTTCAGCACCAACAGCAACCCCAATCCCAAGTAACTGAGTAACCAACTTCTCATTGTAAAACTGCTCTGCAGACACTGGCCACGTGATCATTGGCACCCCAGCGGAGACACCTTCAAGGATAGAATTCCACCCACAATGAGTCACGAAGGCCCCAACTGCCTCATGCTCAAGAATGAGTAGTTGGGGAGCCCAACCTCTTACAATCAATCCATTACCTTCCATTCTCTGCTCAAACCCTTCAGGCACCCACATTTCTTTATCATTCTTTTCTTTCTTCACAACCCAAATGAATTGCTGCTGAGAAGCCTCTAGAGCCAAGGCAATTTCTAGGAGCTGACAATCACCGAAATTGGTCAGGCTTCCAAAACATATATATACAACTGAATTGGGTGTCTTAGAATTAAGCCAGTTCAAGCACTCGTGTACTCCATCAACAGAGCCTCCCCTTCCCCTCTCTGATTTATCTTTCTCTACCTTGTTGCATAAGGAAACGGGGCCGACATGCCATGATTTATTCCCCAACACCTTCCTATAGTGATCTGCATAATCCGGTTCAAGTTCATAGAAGCTGTTAACAATAATCCCATAGCTCTTCTTCTCAGCTTCTCTGGATGCTTTTACCAACTTGATGAATTCTGTCTTGCCATCTGCTTTAAGAAAAGATGGTATTTCGTTTCTGGTCGTTGTGATCTCATCTGGGAGATTAGGAATGACAAAAGATTCTGAATCAGATGAAACCTTCAACTGAGGTTGGTACTCCATCACACTCATTGAAGCACACATGGGGAAAAAACCAGTTCCATGGAAGATGAGCCTTGGAATCCCAAACTTGGCAGCAACATCAGTAGCCCAATGAAACAGAGAGTCTGCAATAAGGAAGTCAGGGCGATGTTGGTCTAAAATCTGCTCTACCTTTGGTTCAATCAGATTCATAGCTTTATAAAACTTTTCCTTCATCTCTTGGGTTGTTGCTGAGCTAGAGGTTTCAATTCCGTCAGGCAACCCTACTTCAGCAGATGGGAATTTGAAGACAAGAAGTTCAATTTCAAAACCCAAATTTTTGCTTGTTTGTATTGGTTTGGATAGAATTGTTGCATTGACAGTGGTGGTTATTATGGTGGCTTTTACACCACGTGAAGCAAATAGTTTGGCTATGTCCATGAGGGGTAAAGTGTGGCCTGAAGCCATATATGGAAGGAAGAAAATGTGAAGCTGGTGATCAGTTCTAGTTTCCATGGGCACTTGCAAGAGAATAGCTGTTATGCAATATGCACACAGAAAACACAATAATGAAGATGGTAAAGAAGTAGAAATTGAAATGAGAGACAACACACGGATAGACTGGGTATTAATAATATCAGGCATTGACTTCACTAGCATAAAAAGAGAATTGCAAGACAAAACTTGGGTGGCAAGACTATGTTGTTTGGTACGAACTGAAACAAGTTTGGACTGCAATATATATATATATATATATATATATATAGATGAAATATTGTTGGGTGATGAGCACAATCGCATCTTTAAGGTATGATGATCGGCAGGTTCTGTCTTTGATTATATGTCTCTTGCAATTGTTGGCATTACAGTTCGTCTAATATTTGTGCATAGAATGGATCTAACATAGAATGATACTAGCTCTGTTATCTCCAATATTGATATACGTCGACAATATTTGTCCAATATTGTTGTCTGTCAACTAGTAGTCGTATTTCTGTTGGCAAAATGGACATTGTTATTGTTCTGTAGGCCAATTTGCAATTTGCAAATCACAACAAGTGCTACTTCTTCAGTTGTTAGCACAGATCGAACTTGATAAGTCTAGGTTGGGATTGATGCATCTTTGTCATTTGAAAATTATATAAAAATAAAAAATTAAATAAAAAAACATTAAAAACAAACAAAAATGGTAATGTTCAGCATGAAGTCATTCAACAACAGCCCAGTATGTTAAGAGTTTACAAATAAAGACTGAAAATTTCAAACTGATAAGTATGTTTGCGTTTTGCTGTCTCTGAGAGGTGGATTTCATATGTGGATTTTAATTATATATACATTTGTTTTCAGGCTTTGTGGAGTGAGCCACTGTTGATATAGTACCAAAGCTCTTCAGCCATTATTTGCTGCACACTAAGTAGATATTGCAGTAATCTTCATCTGGTTTGGGACTGCTCAGTCTTCAGGTATATCCAAGTTCAATCTGACCCCTACCTATATTGTTTCCGATGAAAAGAGAGGAAGAGAGGTTTGGCTTCCTTATGTTATATTTTCTGCAACCTATTTCCTCCAAACAATGAGAACTAGATTTCTCCAATGATAATTCCATAGACTCTTCTGTTAACCATTCGTCATTCCATTGCAATGCTTTTCACTTGGTACAATGGTACAACCATTTCGTTTCATAGAGTCTTCTGCAACCTATTAGTCTATTACAACCATTTCATTCCATTACATTTCTTTGGCTTAGTACTTGCTACAACATTTGAACGCCTGTAGGTGCTCCTGATTTAAATTAGTAGTGGAGAATTTCCTCTTGAAGCTTTTGCAAAGCTTTAAAAGAATCAAGACGAAAGGGACCTCAACTCAGAAATTAGAGCACTTAAATCCTTGAATGATGAACCGCCTTCTTCAACTGCCCTCCTTGCCATCTTTCCTAGCTCTTTAGCTCTGCTTCTCATTGCCAATGCTTCATCCCCCACCATCATTTGACTCACAGCCTCTTCTATTGCCTCCCTCTTTACACTAGCCTCCATCTTCACACTTTCATCTGCAACTGTACCCCATTGCTGAGCACCAACAGCAACACCAGTTCTAAGTATCTCAGTCACCAACTTTTCATTAAAAATCTGCTCAGCCGAGACTGGCCATGTGATCATTGGCACACCAACAGACACTCCTTCAAGGATTGAGTTCCACCCACAATGAGTCACAAAGCCTCCAACTGCTTCATGCTCAAGAATCAGCACTTGGGGAGCCCAGCCTCTTATAATGAGTCCCTTACCTTCCATTCTCTGCTCAAACCCTTCAGGCAACCACTCTTCTTTATCTTTCTCTTCTTTCTTCACAACCCAAATGAACTCTTGCCCGCTAGCCTCTAGCCCCACTGCAATTTCCAGAAGCTGAGAATCACTGAAATTGGTCAGGCTTCCAAAACATGCATAAACAACTGTCTTGGGTTTCTTAGAATTAAGCCAATATAAGCACTGGTGCACTTCCTCAATGGAACTTTCCATGCATCCCCTCTCTACTTTATCTTCGGCTGCCTTGTTGTACAGTGACACCGGGCCTATATGCCATGTCTTCCTCCCAAACATCTTCCTATAGTGATCTGCATAATCTGGTTCAAGTTCATAGAAGCTGTTAACAATAACCCCATAGCTCCTTTCCTCAGCGTCCTTGGATAATTTAAACAACTTGGTGAATTCATTTTCAATATTCAGCTTTAAATAAGCTGGTATTTGGCTTCCTGTCATCTTCATCTCAAATGGGAAATTAGGAATGGAAAAAGACTCTGAATCAGATGACAACTTCAAGTGAGGTTGATGTATTATCATACTCATTGAAGCACACAAGGAGAAAAAACCGGTTCCATGAAAGAGAAGGCTTGGAATTCCAAATTTTGCAGCAACATTTGTAGCCCAAGGAAACAAGGCATCAGCAACGAGACAATGAGGACGGTGTTGGTCCAAAATCTGCTCAAGTTGTGGTTGAAGCAAAGTGACGGCCTTGAAGAATTTTAGCTCCATCTCTTGTGTCGTAGCCAAGCTAAAACTCTCACATTCTTGTGGCAACCCAGCCTCAACAGAGGGGAACTTCAGGAGTAGAAGTTCGATTTCATAATCAAACCCCAATATTTTCCTTCTTTGGGTCGCTTTGGAAAATTGTGGTGCATTGAGAGGCGTGGTTATTATGGTGCATTTTACTGAGTAAGACGCAAATTGTTTGGCTATCTCTATGGCAGGTACGCTGTGTCCTTGAGCCATAAAAGGAAAGAAGAAAATGTGAAGCTGCTGATGGGATTTAGTTTCCATGGGGAGTTTCTAGGGTTGCAGTAGCTTTTGGAATGCAGGTACACAGAATGATAATGATGATGAAGTATAAATGATCGATCAGAAAGAGAGATTATAACAACGAATGATTCGGTTTGGTAAGACAGCAGCTTTTGGAGCCAAGGCTTTGTTCTTATGTTTTGTTGTCTACGAACAGAAACAAGTTTAGGACTGCAATATACCGTTGGAAAGCTGAAAATCATTGAGTAATAGACGAACATAAAACATTTTTAACTCAAGGTTTTGCCATTGGACCATCAGAGTTAACATCAGAGTTATCTTATTTTTAACATCAGAGTTATCTTATTTTGACTCCATCTAACATGTACACATTGGACCAAAATATGCTGTGCAAGGTTTTGCCATTGTTGTGAACTTTATCCTCAACATGTTGCACTGCACCTGCACTAGCCAAGACTATGTTCGTTTGTTTGAGGACCATTCGTAAAAGCGTGGAAACAAAAAATTTGCCAGCTGGTTCTCCGAAATATGATTGAAAAGTGGATCTCACAAGTGATCTCTTAAAAATAAAATAATAATAATAAATAAAAGTATCTCTTTGTGGAAATGTTATATATATGGTGGGCTCTTTCATAATCGATAAGAGTTATTTAGTTAATGGAATACTGGTATGACTCATTTTTCGATCACATGTCGGTAAATTGATCATTAAAATTTTGGGCTTCCATGAGTAGACCATCTATGAAAATTTTCAATCAAAATAAAAATGCATGTATATTTGCCAACCAAACATTTGATCAAACACTTTTACAAACTAACTAAACGTTGTCAAAAGCCTCCCATAAAATGATCTTACATTTCCCACCACTCTTTTGTTGATAGAACTCTCCCATAAATAGTTTTACCTTCATCAATGACAATTATGTAGGCAATAGTCTCCAATTAATAGCCGATGAATAGTCTGTTGGCATAAGAGTGTCCCCATTGGGTTGCCCATACATATCCCATCTTGGCCCAGAATTGGCCCTTCCCTAGCCTATCTACATTGATCTATTTGGATAAGAGTCTTTCCTTCTCAAATCTACCGGTTAAAGGCGTCATCGAGATCTCTTGATGTAGGCCTCATCATATGGCCCTTGGGCCCTAAGCCCGCCCGGCCCATAGGGCCAAAGCCCGGCCCGGCCCTTCCATTAGGGCGGGCCGGCCCGACCCTTTTTTATTTAGGGTAGGGTATGGGTCACACAAATAAAGTCCGGCCCTACCCTACGGCCCAGCCCGATTGAGCCCGTAAGGGCTAGGCCCGGCCCGGCCCTAACCCGGCCCTAAAATTTATATTTTATTTTTGTTATTTTCTATTACATGTGTTATATGTATAAAACTATGGAAGTGTAGAAAATTATTTCAATTTGCCATATTAGGAAATGAGTCTTTTAAATTGAGCCATATTTTGAGAAGAAAAAAATAATTTTTTTTAAAGAATTAACCGAATAACCGTTAATTCGGCAAAAACGCCGCCGTTTTAATATAATCTTATGGGTATTTTAATATTTACCAATAATTACTGTTAACTAATTAACTGTAATAATTACAAAACTATTATTTCAAATTGGACAATATATTCATGTAATACCAATTTTGAAATAAATCAAGTAATCAACATAACTAAAAATAATCAATTGGTCGAGTTGAAACCATTTTACTAATGTAATGTTAACTTCTTAATGAGCAAAATGGGGGACGAAATGGAATTTTTTAAAATGCACCGCTGGATGTTATTTGCATATGAATATATGTTAGTGGTAGAAATTTCAGCAATTTCCGCCTTCGTTTGGACCTCGATCTACCCGGTCAACTCAATACCCTAAATAGAACATAAAACAAATATGCTCTTAACCGGTCCTTGGCAATTCACTTTTTTCGATCTTTCAGCTCCCACACTCTCATGGGTAGGGGGTCTACTTATGGATGTCAAAATTCCGCAACGTTTGTCCACGCATGGTGCCGCTCCCCTTAGGGAAGTTTGCTTGTGCAAAGCGTTGACCGCTCCGTTAAGTGCCTTATTCACGGCGGATCGGCCTAATTTCTTTACACAATACCTATCACTATTGTATAAACATATAAGAATTTTCCAATTGATCGATTTTCATTTCAAAATTTTTGGATCGCACATAATCCTTATATGCCTATTAATGTAGTATAACTAGTTTATTAGGCTTGTTACCCTCCATGAGCAAAATGAGGGACGAAATGGAATTTTTTAAAATGAACCGCTGGATGTTGTTTTCATATGAATATATGTTAGTGGTAGAAATTTCAACAATTTCCACATTCGGTTGGACCTCGATCTACCCGGTCAACTCAATACCCTAAATAGAACATAAAACAAATATGCTCTTAGCCGGTCCTTGGCAATTCACTTTTTTCGATCTTTCAGATCCCACACTCTCATGGGTAGGGGGTCTACTTATGGATGTCAAAATTCCGCAACGTTTGTCCGCGCATGGTGCCGCTCCCCTTAGGGAAATTTGCTTGTGCAAAGCGTTGACCGCTCCGTTAGGTGCCTTATTCACGGCGGATCGGCCTAATTTCTTTACACAATACCTATCACTATTGTATAAACATGAGAATTTTCCGATTGATCGATTTTCATTTCAAATTTTTTGGATCGCACATAATCCTTATATGTCTTGTAATGTAGTATAACTAGTTTATTAGGTTTGTTACCCTCCATGAGCAAAATGGGGGACGAAATGGAATTTTTTTAAATGAACCGCTGGATTTTGTTTGCATATGAATATATGTTAGTGGTAGAAATTTCAACAATTTCCGCATTCGGTTGGACCTCGATCTACCCGGTCAACTCAATACCCTAAATAGAACATAAAACAAATATGCTCTTAACCGGTCCTTGGCAATTCACTTTTTTCGATCTTTCAGCTCCCACACTCTCATGAGTAGGGGGTCTACTTACGGATGTCAAAATTCCACAACGTTTGTCCGCGCATGGTGCCGCTCCCCTTAGGGAAGTTTGCTTGTGCAAAGCGTTGACCGCTACGTTGGGCTCCTTATTCATGGCAGATCGGCCTAAGTTTTTTACACAATACCTATCAATGTTGTATAAACATATGAGAATTTTCAGATTGGTCGATTTCCATTTCAAAATTTTTGGATCGCACATAATCCTTATATGCCTATTAATGTAGTATAACTCGTTTATTAGGCTTGTTATCCTCCATGAGCAAAATGGGGGACGAAATGGAATTTTTTAAAATGCACCGTTGGATGTCGTCCGTATATGAATATATGGTAGTGGTAAAAATTTCAGTGACTTCCACCTTCGGTGTGTGTATTAAATATGTTCAATAAAAAACAATGAGTCTTTTATTACCAATATATACCATTAAGCCATATTTTGAGAAGAAAAAAATAATGTTTTTTTTTGTTAAACAAAATAAGGCCCTTTTTTGGCCCATTTCGGCCCTATTTGGCCATATTTGAGGGCGGCCCGACCCGGCCCTAACGGATCGGGCTTTTCGGGCGGGTAAGGGTTAGCATATTTAAGCCCTGGCCCGACCCTACCCGGCCCTAAATTTTGTTGACTTTGACTAGGCCCGGCCCGGCCCGACCCTAAGCCCTAAAATTTAGGGTAGGGCCGGCCCATGATGACCCCTATCTTGATGGTAGCTTCCTTTCTTTATTCATCGGTGTATTTTTTTTTTTTTAGGGGAACGGATAGATTCTATTGATAAAAATCAAACAACCGTACCAAGTCATTCGAGAGGAAGTCCAAAGACTCCTCACATTACAATCACTGCTCAATTATTCATACTACAATCCAAAAGGAAATGCAAAAAAAAAAAAAAAAAAAAAAAACCTAAAACCAAAACGAAACTGCAAAGAAAAACCACTAACAACTGAGTTTATTCCAAAACACAACCCTAACTCTTCGCATCTGCCTTGATTAGCTTAGGGCCTAGAGACCATCTTGGTGTACCCATCCACCAGTCAAAACAAAGAACAACCTCAAATTAGGGTCATATTGAGTTCAGCCCACAACAGGCCCATCAAGAGACCCGCCCAACATCCAACCTAAGCCAGATAGAGGAGAGAAAATGGGCTGAAGCCATAGTCCCAGCTCACACTCACTTCCCTCACCCTACAACCTAGGTCATCAATCACCGAAACCCTAGTAAGCTTTCCGGAGGCACTGCTACCACACCAAACGAGTAAGCTGTTGCTGCCATTCCATCGGACAACCTCGACCTTCAACCATTGGAAAAATTAGATCGGAACCTAACTTAGGCTCAATCTAGTCACCAAAAGCACCGGAGGTTTATGACCTACCCTACCACCTTGAAAGACTAGAGTCTGACATGGAAAACCCACAGCTGAAGATCCAATTCGCTACGAAACCTAGACAGCCTTCGAGCACCTACTAGGCTTCACGATCAGCTCCTCCAAAACCCCAAGCAAGCATCATTGATCTTGCAACTGCCTGAAGACCAGATCTCCCCAACAAGCGTCGACTTCGCCTTCTCACCTAATCATAGGATCCGAACCCGAAACCAAAGGCTGAATTCAACACCAACCACCGACATTGCCGCTAAACACATTGCTGTTGTCTGAAAGCTCAATGTCGGAGTGTCATATTCGCAGCCGGAGGAACCGCTAAGCCGCCGCCGACTCCTACACAAAACCTAGGGTTTCAGTATAGGTCCTCTTCTAGACTAGAAATGTTGTTCATGACTCTTTAAACTGATTATTCATCAGCGTATTTGTTTGTGCAACATATTGATTTTCATCTTTGATTAAACCCATGTATCAGAAGATCTTTCTCCTCCCTTTTTCTAGGTGGCTAAGTGCAGATCTCATTACAATGAGAGTTAAATATGTGATCTATTTGTTTAATTCTTCAGAATTCCACCTATTTAGTCACACTATTTTTCTGAAAATAGTCAAATAAAATATTTATCACCACATTTTTTTATAAAGAACTTATCTTCATATAACAAAAAACTCAATAGAGTTGATTACACTCATATTGTAACATATCCAGATAACAATGTTGGAGTATTATCAAACGACAAGAAATTTGTGCTAGCCTCAAGCCAGAGTGGTCATTACATACCCTTTCACTGCCATCTACAGACAGAACAAGAAGATGTGATGGTACCCACAGTGGAACATAGAGATAGATACACTCATTGAACATACAATGCTCTGCCATTACAGAATAGCTTGAATCCTCCTTCAGTACTACTCCAGAAGATTCGCTAGTACCATAGATGCCAAACAGTAGTGTATTTTGTTGAAACAAACCTCCAGGATCCCAAATACGAAACCCCAGAGAATTAGAGTCCCTCAATTGGGTCCACAAAATAGCCCAAGTTCAAAAGGTACTCAAAACTGATTTGGGCACCCAAAGTCCACTTGCCTTCGGCACCCAAACAAATTTGGGCCTTATATTGGGCCTCCAAAGCTTTCTGGGCACCCAAAATTCTCTGGGCACCCCCCCCCCCCATGCATCATCGCAACATCGGCGTGGCAGGGTATGTAGTTCTGCCACACACTCAGCATCATCATGCAATAGCAATAGCCACCGAATCGCTTCAAAACCGGCACCGATTTTCCCTCAAAAGCTGCCCTGACCTGCTACAAACCAAGTCCCAAAACCCTCGACCTCATATAGACAGCAATACTAGTGTGGTCTGGATCGATAGTGCCTTCCTGACAGCCGCCTCTACAAATCGGAGTCCGAACTCCAGCAACTTCGACACAAATCCGATCACCGCGCCACGATATCGCACCACCGCTTCTACTTCAGATCTGCTCATCACCTGCAATTTCAACCAATCATCCTTGAGCTGCCCTCGTCATGGTCGGACCCGACACGAAGATCCTTCCCAGTGAAGGCCACACCGCCCCAACATCGGAGGCGGGTTTCCTTTCAAATTCTCTCTAAGTAAACCAGAGATCTTGGTCGAGCGATTTAGTTCGACAGAGAGGTTGATGTGGTTGGGAGTTCACCAAAAAAAGAAGACGTTGGAGGGCTGAAAAACCATAAAACGTGGAGAGAAGAACTCCCCTTAGAGAAGAGGCCGGCGTCGGCCTCCATGAGATTACCCCGACATTGGGGCGGGTAGGTTTTGGAGAGAGCATCAAATGTCTATATATCACTACATATGACATAACTTTTTTGCTAAATAATTATACTTGTTAAAGGAAACTAAAAATATTAGAAAAACCAAATTCTAATTTTTTAATGGGGTGAAAAAAATTAAATTCTTAAATTATGAAAAGAGTTTTTAATTTGTCACATGATTAAATAAAACAAATTATAAGAGGTCAAGAGTTCAAGCCCCATTAAGGGTGGGAATGGGGTGGGGTTTTAAAAAAAAAAAAATAATAAAAAAAAAAAACAATTTTTCAATTATAAATAATAATAAAATAATTTAAAATCACGAGTTTAATTTCGTCACAGCTAGTCTATTGCCTCCGTTCGAATGGGCAAGTGAAGTAGCATCAATCCGAGTAGTACACACATAGTTCGGCATAGTGAAGGTTGTTCGTGGCCCGCTCTAGTTTCATGATGTTGTGGCCCTCCTAGTTGGTAAACCCTTTTTTGGGTCAAACTCCTAGTTGGTAACTTTGCCATCTTGTTTTTATTACAGTGCCTCTCTCCTCCGCAATTTGTACGACACAACTCTTCATGCTTCATGCAAATATGAAACCAGCTCTAACAAATGGTCTCATCTCCTATCAAAATCTAAGTTCAATATCAATCTCAACTGATGCACGGTGTTTGCAACCTTATTGAAGCATCATATATGCTCATCCCAGAATCCTCATAGGAAAACAAGTGACCTGAAAAGTTTTTTTTTTCGTGTCATAAATTGAGCTGAGTAAAAAAAAATGACTTATTCTCTAACTAGCAGTTTTGCTTTTCTATCTTGGCCTTTGGCTCCCAGTGTACCAAAAAAAAAAAAAAACACTGCTGCAAAAGTCCTTGGACTTTTTTATCCTAACTGTGGGATTTCAATTCTTCAATTAGCTTATTAAAATCCTCGTATGATGATCCTCCTTCTTCAACAGCCCTCCTTGCTTGCTTTCCAAGCTCCCTAGCTCTGCTTCTCCTTACCTCTGCTTCTTCACCCACCATGATCTGACTCACAGCTTTCACAATAGCTTCCTTCTTCACACTATCCCCAAAAAGCCTGATCCATTTCTGAGCCCCAACCCCAACTCCAATCTTCAGCAATTGGGTCACCAATTTCTCATTGTAAAATTGCTCAGCAGCCAGAGGCCATGTCACCATAGGAAGCCCTGCAGAAATTCCTTCCAATGTGGAGTTCCACCCACAATGAGTCACAAACCCACCAACACTTGGATGATCAATAATCAAAACCTGAGGAGCCCAACCTCTGATGATCAATCCCTTGCCTTCCATCCTCTCTTCAAATCCTTCAGGCAACCACTCATCCTGATCCACCTCATCTTTGCCTTTCCTCACTACCCAAATGAAGTCCTGCCCAGCAGCTTCTAGAGCCATAGCAATCTCCTTGAGCTGAGTGGTATTGAAATCGGCCACACTCCCAAAACAGACATACACAACTGAATCTGGTTTCTTTGAATCAAGCCATTTCAAACACTCATGCTCATCAATTGACGCTCCTTTTCCTCTCTGTACTTTCTCCTCTGTCTCTTTATTGCATAGAGAAACCGGGCCTATATGCCATGCCTTTCTCCCCAACCCATTTCTGTAATAATCTGCATAAACCGGTTCGAGCTCATAGAAACTGTTAACAACAACTCCATAGCTCTTCAACTCCGATTCCATAGCCTCTTTCAGCAACTGAGTCAAGTCATTTAAAACATTGTTCTTGACAAAATCAGGCAGCTGGGATCTTGTCAATTCAAACCCACCAGGCAAATCGGGGATCACAAAAGGATCAGTTTCACCTGAAACCGTATTGTAAGGCTCATAGAGTCTCACACACTCCAAAGCACATAGAGAAAAGAAGCTAGTCCCATGAAAAACCAACCTCGGAATACCGAATTTCGCAGCGGCTTCAGTAGCCCAAGGAAAGAACATGTCAGCTACAAGGCAAGTCGGTTTGAACTCCCTGAGAACCTCCTCGAACGGTGCTTGAAGCAAGCGTGTGGCTTTGAAGAACTTGTTGACTAATTCCGGCTGGGGTAATGAGTCAATAGTCTCAAAACCTTTCGGCAGACCAGCCTCTTCACTTGGGAACTCGATGGCCTTGACATGTATGTCAAACCCAGAAGAGGGTTTCCTCGATTGGGTCGTTTGGGCGAATCTGATGGCGTTTTGAGGGGTGGTGACTATGGTGATCTTGACGCCATGTGAAGCAAAGACCTTGGCCATGTCGGAGACTGGGATCATGTGGCCGTGAGCCATGAAAGGGAACAAGATTATGTGAACAGAGTCATGGCTTTCGCTACCCATTTTAGATTTCACAACTTAGAATGAAGATGAAGGTGAAGAGGTTAACTTATATATAGAAAATAGTAGGATCAATGGTATCAAGAAGACAAATGTTCTTCTTGCACACTACTTTACTGTAATAGTTTAATATGGTAATGGCATTACTACTCATTGTCTACTCTTCTGAAAAAAAATCAAAAACCATTACCTGGAGGGAAAATTGAATTAATACAAAGAATTGAGGAACGTCAATAGTCAAACAAAATAACAAATGGACCACTCGGTCCAACATGGTGTCGGAGGAGTCCCTTGAACCTTAACGCGCACGTAATTGCGGGAAGTATATAATATAATTCATGTGACATCACTGCTTACGTCATCACAGTGGATGTTTTCTCCGAATCAAATGCATGTGACGAGAAAAAAGAAAGGAAAACGGAACTGTAGAGTTTTGACTTTTGAATGTTTCCAAAAACAGAGGTTATTTTCGGCACCATAGGTTAGAGTTTTGAGTAGTAGTACCAAAAAGTGAGTACAAAATTATGTGGCATTTGCCACATCGACACAAAAAAGTTATTTTTTTTAAACAAATACTAGTAACATGGATTTTCTGATTAGCTTAGGAAATTTAATATTGAATTCTTTTAAAATTTTCTTTTCAAATTTTGAAACCTTAACTACTACTCCCGTTAACTCCTCTCAGCGTGCTTCCCGCATAAGATGCAAGTATCAAACAAAACTGAGATTGCCACCATAAGACCATCTCCAATGGATTGGTCATTTGAGAGGGTGGAGCTTTAACGGTAAGAAATGAAAGAGAAAACCCTTCAACCGATCTGTCAAATCCAACGTGGATTTGACATTCCAGTTCTCTCTGTCAAATTTGACAGATCTCCCGAAACTGTCAATTTCTTTCTTTCATCTTCTTTACTTCTGCCTCCTTCCTTCTCTTCTCTCTGTTTCTTCTTACCCAGACCATAACCATTCATCCCAGACCACAATCATTCATTCATGGCAGAGTATGAGATCAATTTTAATTCGAAAAGAGAGTAAGATGATGGTCGATTGCGGTGGTAGATTGCTTGGATCTGGATTTGGAGCAAGATGATGGTCGATTGCGGTGGCAGAGTATCAGATCGATATCGGCGGCGAAGCTTGATTTGGAGAGAGAGATTGAAACAGAAAGCTTGATCAGCGATGTTGCTTCACTACTGTTTGGACCCAAAATGAACATTTTGGCCTGACAAGGCATGTGTTGAAGAAATTGAGCCAATGTCAGTGGCTCAAGCTATATATTGTCTACAAGCTCGAAATATATATTTAGAGGCTAAATAAAGCCTACTATGGAAGCATGGAAGCATGAAAAGTCAAGTTTAGCACATTTTCCTACTTAGGCTAGGAGAAACCGAGCTAAACAAGGAAGTAGGGGCGGCAGACTAACCAAATGAAATCTAAATGAGCTAAAAATTTCCAGATTAATACTAGACATTCCAAGGATCATTTCTTATGAAGAGTTCCAGAGCTAGTTTTGAGTGGAAGCCCTTCAAACAATCAGTCCAATTTTCTACAGAAGCAAAACTGGAAAACTGGACCTGTAAGAGGTCCAGCAGCATTTCCAGCCCAACCGCATGGAATAAAGCTCTGAAAATTTGTCAGGATGATCTACACTCATAGTGGAACATTTTTTATGAAGAAGTCGAAGGCTCATTCTGAAGGATTGTTGGAGAAATAATTGAAGGAATAAAGGGGCAGAAACTGACCTAAAACCAGCTCAATATTCACATGTTCATGTTTCCTACCCACATGAAGAAAGCTAGATGCTTTTCTTTTTTTCCTTGGATATATTTTTCTACTACAATATCTTTAATAGATCATCATCACTTCCATGTTTTTGCACCTTCATGCCTTGCTTTCATTTCATCATTTCTCTATCTTTTCCATATTTTACAAATCACTTTCATACTCCACTTTCATTATTTTTCTTCCACTCATCATTTCACTCTTCTTTTTCTTCCCTATATAAACACCTTCTCCTCTCATTCTAAAACACACATACACATTCACAACATCAAAACATCTCTAAGATGATCTAAGTTCTCTTTCTCTTACCGGTGATCACACTCCTAGTCCTAGTCTTCTCAGAAGCCGACTTTCAGTGCCACTAAACCCTCTGTCAACGTACTTCGGTCCTAGTCTCCTCGAGAGCCGATTGTAGTACCACGACCAAACACCGACACCAAGACACATTCACATTCAACAACAACATCTCTAAGATGATCTAAGTTCTCTCTAGAGCAAACCTCTCTAAGAGCAACTCCTCTCCTTCTCTTTCTCTTACCAGTGATCACACTCCTAGTCCTAGTCTTCTCAGAAGCCGACTTTCAGTGCCACCAAACCCTCTGTCAACGTGCTTCGGTCCTAGTCTCCTCGGGAGCCGACGGTAGTGCTGCGACCACAACAGTTACAGAACCAGCCAAGCAAGGGTAACGCCCTAGCAACCCAGCCAAGCTAAAGTCACGCTTTAGCAAGATCTCAATACTTCCCGGTGATTTCGCTCTGCTCAATCTGCAATATTGAGTATCAACTTGTGAACAAGAAGAAACTTCAGCAAAGTCCTCACCACGAGGCACAAAGAATCCCACGACGAGGTTGGTGCTCTCCTCGTCTACAATCGCTTGATAGAAGTCAGGTCAAGGAACACCCCCGACGACCGCACCCGAACGGTGCTGGCACGCCCGCACAAGAAAAGAGACTGTTGACCAGCTGCAGCAAAATTGGAGCCAAACAACTACAACAAAAAAGCTAATTAGCGAGGAACAAGTTTGTCGCTGAAAATCAAAATTTCCTCGCTATAGTGCTTTTGCGAGGAAAATATTTTGGTCGTCAGTTCCTCGCAGTAGGGTGGTCAAGAAAAGTTTTCGCGAGGAAAATACTATTTCCTCGTCAAACCCTTTTCGCGATGAATATATTTTTTCTCACCATTATTCTTTAGCTACTATTTTTTTCCTCGCCTAAACTCATATATTTCCTCACTGAAAAAATTTTGAGGGCAAGAAAATAGTCGTTAAATATATTTCCCGATAAAATATATTTCATCGCTAAACTATTATTTCCTCACCAATGATAAGTAATAATAAAAAATTTAAAATACACTTTTTGAGACAAAAATAATTTTGTCGTTGTAGATAGCTTTGGGTGAGGAAGTTTTCTCTCGCTATAAGCTGTCTTCAACGAGGAAATTTTATTTTTCTCATACTATGTATCCTTTTAGCGAGAAAATCATTCCTCCCTAAACGTACTCAATAACGAGGAATTTTACTTTTGTCATTGTATATTCTCTTGCCCATAACGAGAAAATTCATTTATGTTGTAGTTGTTTGATTATGATGAGGAATAATATTGTAGATCGAATAAAGATGAGTAGACAAAAGAAATATATATTAAAATTAAAGTAAGAACTCAAAGTATTCTCTTACAATACCGAAGATAATAACAGTTAATACCGAAGATAGTGTGTTCGATGACTTATTTCTTCCAAAATCTACACCTTAACGAAATAGGAGGTGTCCTCCAAATAAAACGGTTTGGATCGTCAAATCATAGTGGTCTCATACACAATTCCTTAACACGTGAAGATGTCATGTATACAAGGTGGACGCAAGATCAATAACAAAGAAATAGGACTTATATATATATATATATATATGTGTGTGTGTGTGTGTGTGTGTGTGTGTGGATATATATTTATATATATACATGTATACATAAATATAAATAGAATTAGTATAGAGATGAATTGGAGTTAAATTGACTAACCAAGCAATCACTCCTAGTAGTCCTATGATTATATAGGTGCAAAAAATCAATTGAGACATTAACATTGGAAAGTGTTGTTTAAAGAATTACAATCATTGTATTTATTTAAAAATAGTTTTGAACAAAATCTGAAAAAAAATTACAATTGTTAGGATTCGGCCTCTAGACAGAGCAGAGAAAGCAAATCTTTAAGTGATGTCAATTACGTACATTGGTTGTCGGTGAGTTGTGACCTGTTGGTAAGTTATAATTCCAACATTGATTGGTAAGTTATAATTCCAACATTGTAAAGGGTATGAGTTCGATTCTCACTGACATATGTAAGGGTGGAGTGGGAAAATGATTTTTTATTTATTTAAAAAAAGCTTTTTAAAAAGCAAAAAAAAATTACGTACATTGGCTTAATAAATTAGTCACCCATAAAATAATAAATAATACAATGCGGTGTTTTTAATATATATATATATATATATATATTAAATAAAATATTAATTATTGTAGTATTACAGTCAATAATATTTCAACACATTATAAAAGTCTTTTAAAACTTTCAACTATGAAATAATAAGTTTCTCGTAAAATGTATATTCAATTAATGAAAAAATTATTCATGGTAAAAGTTTATTTTTTCCGAGGAAACTCGTAATTTGTCGCCATTAATTAAATTTGGCGGGACATACACAATATTCCGCCAAACTAATAATGAAGAAAGCGTTATTTTCTCGCTAATTGCTGTTTTTGACGATGAAATGATTCCTCGTAGAATACATGCTTTAGCGAGGAAACTATAGTTTTGTCGTCATTGAACTTGGTGGGTCTTACACAATTTTCCACCAACCAAACAACGAGGAAAGAGTTATTTCCTCGCTAATTATATCTTTTGACGAGGAAATGGTTCCTCGTAGAACACAAAGTTTTGGGAGGAAACTATAGTTTAGTCACCGTTGAATTTGGCGGGTCTTGTACATTTTTCCGCGAAACTAATAACGAGGAAAGTGTTATTTCCTCGCTAATCGCTTCTTTTACCGAGGAAATGGTTCCTCGTGAAACACAGACTTTTAGCAAGGAAACCATAATTTTATCGCCGTTGAATTTGGCGGGTCTTACAAAATTCTCTGCCAAACTAGTAACGAGGATAGTGTTAATTCCTCGCAAATTACTTATTTTGACGAGGAAATAATTCCTCGTAGAAAACAAACTTTTAGCGAGGAAATCATGGTTTTGTCGCCATTGAATTTGGCGGGTCTTACACAATTTTCCGCCAAACAAATAACGGCGAAATCATTATTTCCTTACTAAATGTCATTTTCGCAATGAAAAAATTAGTCACCCAAGCCTTATATTTCCTCGCTAATAACGTGACGCTTCAGAGACCAATTTATGGTCACCTTTAGTGATGAACTAAAATATTCGTCGTAGAAAGTGATATATAGTGAGGAAAATATATTCCTCGTAGAAAACTTAAGAGCATTTAGTGATGAACCAAAATATTCCTCGTAAAAGGTGACATTTATTTAGGAAAATAAATTCCTCGCAAAAAACATGGTCGCTAAAAAGACTTTCTGTTGTAGTGCTTGGATCTGCTCTTGCTGTGTTTTAGTTTTCATGGGTTTTGAATCTTGGAATCTATTGATTACAAGTCTGGGCATCTGATGTTGTTCTTGTAAAAAAGACAGAAACAAAAACAAAAACAGAAAAACCAGAAGAGATGTCGAGAAGAAGGAGAAGTTGAGGAGAGAGAAAGGATGTTATGTGTTTGTAAATAATACAAATTGTTTTTACTTTTTCTTGAACAAGTAATCAAAACAATTTAAAAAATAAAATATTTTTATTATTTGACCAATCCATTGGAGAATGAGTGTAGCAAAAATAACACTGCCACATCAACCTTCAAATTTGAATTTGACACAAGCATTTTGAATACTCCATTGGAGATGCTCTAAGAACTCATTGCTCATGGATAAAGAAAAACCGTTACAACATCAAAAACAACAAAAACTAGAGGGGACTTTTTCCTTTGGGAACAGAGAGGTCTTTTTTTTGCAACTATTACACTCGTAGTCTCTGAAGGATGAGAACCAACTATGTATCATCCACATCGAGAATTCAAGTATTATATACGTCATTAGTCCGATCCTTTTTAGGAACTACCCGTAAGAACGACCTTGCAAAATGAATCCCTTTATCATAAAGAGATTCATTATTCCTGACCCTGCTTTACCTTTGATGTAGCCCTGCTTTATTTGTTCAATGCAAGTGGCATTATCCTCATAAATGCTCGTAGGGTCATCTGTGGTAGACTTCAAATCACAATTGCTTCGAACATGCGTAATTATAGATCCAATCCACATATATTCACGAACTACTTCGTGAAGAGCAATAATCTCTGCATGGTTCGAAGATATAGCGACTAGGGTTTGTTCTATAGACCTCCAAGATATCGCGGTCTTACCCATGGTGAACACATAACCAGTTTGGGAATGATCTTTGTGTGGGTCAGAGTGATACGCAGAATCAACAAACCTTCCAAAATACTAATATCGTTTTGAGATGGGGATAGAGGACGCAGGCCAGTGTTGGCGACGTTCCTAGTGTGTGATGGGTCCGAATCCATCATCTCTGTGTAGGGATAGAACAAGCTCATATCAATCGTACATCTCAAGTATCGAAAGATATCTTTTACGCTAGTCCAATGGCGTCGCGTTGGCGCAGAGCTATACCTAGCTAACAAGTTCACTGCAAATGAGATGTCCGGTCTTGTGCATTAAGCTAAGTATAATAATGTGCCTATTGTACTCAAGTAGGGCACTTCTGCCTCTAGCACATTCTTCTTCCTTTGGATGAATATGACACTTTTTAGCATCAAGACTACGGACGATCATAGGTGTGCTTGAAGGCTTGACCTTGTCAAAACGCCTAAGCATCCATCAACATGATGCTCAAGTTCCAAACCGAGACATAATCGTGTTCTCCCAAGATCTTTCATCTCAAACTCGGATTTCAAGTGTTCAGCGGTTTCCCTTAACTTTTTTAGGGCTTCAAATAAAGATCATGTCACCAAAATGAACCGCGATAGAATATGAAACTTGTCATGAAAACGCGCGGACATATCCCTTCCCAATCAAGTAATCGTTTCAACCTTATTGCAAACGCGCTCCGTGGTCTAGAGCCACTTGACTTGGGTGAATGAAGTCCACCAGGAACCTTCATGTATATTCCGTATCTAGATCCCCATAGAGATACGTAGTGACCACATTCGTAAGCTGCATATTCAGATTTTAGGATTAAATCCAGGCAGGTCCTGTCATCGGAGATTAATTTTGAGGTACTAATGTAATAGTTTTATAATGTTAAGCAACTGAGCCGAGATTAATACTTATTGATATACGCTTTGTCTAGGCTCTTTTACAATCATATGGTTTTCCATTTCGCTGAAAAATTAAATAACTGATCTACTCATGAAGACCGAAAAATCTAACGGTCAATGTGCCAATATGTTATTGAAAAGACAGTCAAACAAGGGATTCGTTAAAATGACCTAAAAAAAAATATTCTTTGGTGGAAGGGCCCTTCTAGTGAGGATTTCTTCTTTTGGCCATTTTAAGGGAAGGCTCGTGGGACCCATATTTCTATCACATATCGACATCTCTACCATTTAGTTTTTGGGTATCCATGAGTGGATAAGTTCTATAGATTTTCAGCAAAATTTATAATCATTAAAATATTCATAATCGTAATTTACTATTATGAACATGAAGGGATTATGAGTACCTTAACAATTATTAATTAAGCTGAAAATTTGCATAAGTTATCTAGTTATAGTGACCTAAATACTAAAGAATTGAGGTACCAATATGAGACCGAAATGTAGATCCCACAAGCAATTCTTTAAAATGACCAAAAATCCTTAGTACAAGGGCCATGTATGTAATTAGCCCTAAACACTGATGAAGTGATGGTTGGCCAAAGCCTCCAATAAAATATTAAAATAAAAAGGCATGAACATTCAATTAAACACTTTTATGGACTAAACAAACAATGTTCTAAAAATCGGTCTAAGCGCTGGGAGGTAGAGCACCGACTTGATTTCTTGAAAATCGGTGGAACTAGGTGGTGAGGACGTTAGGCGGGTATTAGGTGGGGCTGGGCGGTCCTAGGTGGCTCTGGGCGTGCCTAGGCGGTCTTCACCGCGACCCATTCCTTCTACTGTCTTTGTTTTTCTTTCCTCTTCCTCTGTCTCCAGCACCCAGCGCCAATGGTAGATTTAGGGGAGGGCAATGGTGGGTAGCTATGCACCTCAGTTTTTTGCAGCTTTTCAAGGTTTGAAAGATCTGTCTGTAAAAATGGTTGTGACAGCGATGAATTGCAGAAGGAAGAAGACGATGAGAATAGTCCTTCGTTTGTTTAAAAACCTTATCATATTAAATGGATATGTTCGTCTTGGGAGCCTTCAATCTTAATAACTGACAAACTATAAGATAATGCTAAGCTCACGTGAGGATCAAATCATAATTATCTTTACTTAAAAAAAAACAAAAAGAAAAGCAAAAATTATGGGCTGATATCCTTCGTCAATTCAACAATTATTCATACATATATATATATATATATATATATATATATATATATCGATTACAAATTGTCAAATTCAACTATTATATTTCATTGATTAATTATATATGCAATTATAATATGATTAATATCTTACTTATATAATTATATATGTTATAAAAATTAAAAATTAGAAAACTGCCTAGGTGCCGCCTATGCTCCCACCTAGGCCCCTGGGCGCTACTCCCTTGCTCACCGCCCGACTACCGCCTAGCGATTTTTAGAACCTTGTAAACAAACATTATCAAAAGCCTCCCATAAAATAATTTTCAAATTTCCCGCCATCCTTTCATTCAGAAAAGTCTCCCATAAAAAGTTTTACCTTCACCAATGACAATTATGTCAGCAAAAGCCTTTAATAAAAAATTATAAAATGATGCATGTTTACCAACTACAAGATTGTCAGCAAAAAACTCCCACAACACACTTAAGCTGACAACATTCAATAAAAATTAGAAAAAAAATGATGACCTTTTGTAGATGAAAATTCATTTTTTGAATTGAAGAATGTCAGTCAATTTTATAATTCAGCAAGTAGTTCCAAAAACGATATACCCCTTAGAGGCCGCCAAAAAGAGTCATCTTTTAGGACATATAAAAGACCTATTCTAAAAAAACAGAACCTCACACTCCCAGGCACACCCACCTTTTAAAAAAATTTATGTACCTTTATTCTAACAAAACCTAGAAGCTCAGAAGCATGTTAAATAAATCTATCAACTGAGCAAACTAGATTTTGCGACCCAAATGCAATTAAACAATATTTGGATTAGCGGATGACAAATCATCATCCACTCCCCTAACTAAGGAGGCTCATGACCCAAAACACCCAAGCCCAGCCCACAGACCAAAACTAAGCTGAGATGACCCAATTAGTAATTGCTAAGGGCACCCCGCCCTGCTCCCGTTCACCAACGACACCAACTTGCTCAACACCGCCGCAGCAACCTCCTCTGCTGAGAGAACCAGACTAGTTGACGACACCGCCTGCATACGAAGTTCGAAGGCCACCACAACCACCAGCGTCCTCCTCCTTCAACCACAACCCAATGTCGTCGTTCCTAGCCAGCATCACCAGTGAAAGAGCTAACGCAGCCGGCCGCTCTACCTCACACCCAGCCCAGTATGAGAATCCAATGGCAAGGCTCCAGTCCCGACACCAGCCACACGAGACCAGAAACCCGTTATAGTCTCCTCCCCCTTTGCACGACCACCGTCACCAAACTCATCAAGCTAACCATCGATAGGCTCACCCAAGATATCCCCACCACGTCCATCCTCGTCTTTGTACGGTTCGCAAAGCCAGAGGTCATAACGCAGATCTGGTTGAAATCCATCGATCCACTTCACCAATGCAGGTAGTGACCAAAACAGTGCCGGAGACGGCCCTCATGTCAAGTCAGCAGCGTATGCTAAGAGGAGGCAAGCAGCCATAAGGCCAGGAATGGCATCAGCCATCGAGTTTGGGTGAGTTGAAAGATTTGGTCGAAGAAAGGTTTTCAACGAGAAACCCTAATAGAGAGTGGCTAGGTCAGAAACTAAATTATTTTTTTCTTGTGTTTAAGGATACATAGAATATGTGTTTGGTCCAAACTCTAGTCACTTGAAAATTCATCAACAAAAGACGCCCATAAAAAAATAAAAAATAAAATCTAACGTTTTCTGGCAAGATGCTTGTGGGCAAAATTCTTCAATGATATAATAATCAAAAGGAGTGCAGTTTTGGCGACGAATGTAATCGTCGTTAAGTGTTTGCCACAAAATAATCTCACTTTTATAAATGATATTTTTATTGCCTAAGCCTCCAATTGAAAATATAAAATAAAAGGCGATTGCACTTTTGCTGATGGAATTTTCAGAGTTTGTTATCCTTCCATAAAAATACATTTAAAAGGCTGCTCCTATTTTCATAATTTAGGCTACTCCTATTTGGCTTGCCGCTTTAACAATGAAATTTTTGTCTACATAAGTGGTCCTTTTTGTTATGAGAGACTTTTTCCCACGGGAATATTGCAGACATAGTTGCATCCCTTTATGTTTTTATTGAAGCTTTTTGTCGATGGATAGTCTGTTTGCATGAGTGTATCTCCATTGGGTTGCCCATGCCTAGCCCATCTTGGCCCAGGATGAGCCCTTCCCTAGCCTATCTACCTAGATCTTTTTGGTCATAGTCTTCCCTTCTCAAGTCTAACGGTTGAAAACGTCATCGAGGTCTCTTGATGGTAGCTTCCTTTCTTTATTCATGGGCTAGTTGTTTGAGCAACATATTGATTTTCATCTTTGATTAAATCCATGTATCAACATATCTTTCTCCTCCCTTTTTCGAGGTGGCTAAGTGCAGATCTCATACAATGAGAGTTAAATATATGACCTATTTGTTTGAGCAACATATTGATTTTCATCTTTGATTAAACCCATGTATCAACAGATCTTTCTCCTCCCTTTTTCGAGGTGGCTAAGTGCAGATCTCATACAATGAGAGTTAAATATATGACCTATTTGTTTAATTCTTCACATTTCCACCTATTTCATCACACTATTGTTTTGAAAATAGTAAAAAAAAAAAAAAAAAAAACCTAAGAGCGTCTCTCTAGTCGCTCCCTAAGAAAACCCTAACCCTAATATCTGCGCACTACGCACATCTCCACCACCCTGCTACACCATGTCTTCCATAGATGCTGTCACTACTGGCTTCGCAACTTCCCTTGCTCTTGCAGGCTCGAATATGATCGATATCTCACAAATGAACGGAGCCGAAAATCGACGTACCTCTTAGGCCTATCATTTGGCCAATCCCTTGACAAAGAAACAGTTTGGACCCCCAGATTTGCATCGCCATTTTAGGCGTATCTGGGTTCTTGATGGTGGATTTCAAGTTAAAGACAGAACCCGGAATCGCTTCGTCTTCTCGTTTGATCTCAAGCGAGACCGAAATAAGGTACTTTGGGGAGGCCCATGGTACTTTAGCCGGGCTCCATTCCTATTGCAGGAGTACAATGGAATGGAAGATCCTCTAACCATCCCCATGCAGATACTGCTGTTCTGGGTTCGCGTCTTTGGCATCCCTCCTGCTTTGGAAGAAAAAGTATTATTATGAATGTTGCATCCATAGCAGGAAAGTTCCTGGAGATTGATCAAAAGCTTTTTGACAATACAGGTAAAATTAGGGTTCAGTTGCCCATGATATCTCTCTACCTTTTCATCTAAAAAAAAAACCTAAAGATTGTTCCTGGGGCCATCAAAGAGATCACAAATTTTTTTGAGAACGTGGTTGGTAAATGCAAAGCTTGCAATTTAATTGTTCGTGAGTAGGGATCCTGACCTAATACTGCAGCACAAGAACCAAGAGAACAGGCAGCTGTGGAAGAGCCAACACTGCTTACTCTTGCCACCTAATTCCCAGGATTTACTGACCTGCGTTTTTAAAATGAGGCATTTCGCTTTCAAGGACTGCAGGCACCCATTCTGCCTCCAATTGCACGTAACCTGTTTGGCTCTCCTACCCCAAACAAACACCTCAAAACTGTTGTGATACGTAATGAGGATATCAGGTCTGCAGATAATGCTTTGGCTTTGGTTCCAGTTGATGCTGAGCAGCAGACAAGCAAACGAAGTTGTCCTGCTACACCTTACACTTCTCCAAAGAAACTGAAATTGTTTTTCAAGGAAGGAGAGACTGCTGCTAGTCCATCTGCACTGGCCAAGAAAATAAAAGTACCCGAGTTTCATACAAAATTCTCTGCTAGGTCATTAGGGCTCATGGAAACCACAGAAGGTGTCCTAGTACCAAAAGAGAGCTTCATTTCAAAGAAAGCTATGCAGATTGTGAAGATGGAACCAAAGAAGAAAAGGGTCGTCCACTAGGTTCAAAAACAAGAACTCTTCCAAGACCAAGAAAATTCCCGGTGAAGAAGTGCTTAGTGTGCTATGCCCTGGAAAACCTCCTAGCCCTAGTGTTAAGGGCAAGGAGAAAATTTAGTTTTATTTTGTTTTGAACTATGCCTATTTACTTGTTGTATATTACGTAGTTTATAGGCTGTCTTGAATAAGTGAGCATTGGTACCGTCAAATGATCGGACCTAATCTACGTATCGCTGTGGTTCTTACCACAAACTCTTTATCTACCCATAGATTGTAGAGGGAGGATATGTAATGACTTTTTCTGGCTTGAGTATTAATATATCAATATAATATTATTTCAAAAAAAAAATTGTTTTGAAAATAGTTAAATGAGATATTTATCACCACATATATATATATTTTTTAGTAAAACATCAAGAACTTTATTGATTAATCAAGATGATTACAATCAAACATCAAAGCATCCAAAATACAAACTAGAGCTTGGTCTATCCATACCTGATCAACATTGGATTCATACGCCAAAGCAGCTAGCATATGTGCTACTGCATTGGTAGTTCTAGGTGCAAAAATAAAATCCAGGCCCCTTACAAAGTGCCGACTGTGGTGGATGTCTAGCAGTAGATTGGCATGTTCATTTAGCTCAAAGTTATCATCTCCAATCTCTTGTGTGGCGACTTGACAGTCACTTTCAAGGCAAGCATCATGCGCACCAAGTTGCGGAAGAAAGTCAATGCCTTCTCGAATTGCAAGCCGTTCTACATGCTTGGGAGAAGAGACATGTTGAACTACTTTAGGGAAACAGGCCACAAAGGATCCATCCCTTCTTCTGATTACTCCACCAATGCCTCCAATAGTTTTAGAAGGCAAGAAAGCTCCATCAACATTGATTTTGAGCTGTTGTGTTACAGGTGAAGTCCAATATTTACCTGGATGAGCTGGTTTGTTCTGTTTTGGCCTTTGTTGTGCTTGCAAGAACTACTGATACCAAGTAGTAGTAGCAACAACAATCTCATGTGCACTCTTGTTTATGTCATTCCATAGTTTACTATTTCTATTCTTCCACAAGGCCCATAGAAGCATAGTAAGTCGCTCTTAGTTCTCTAGAGTAAGATGTTGGCTCTGAAGTATCAACCAATCCTTGAAGCTGCAAGGTAAGCAATCTATGATCGGTATATTAGCAATTGCAATGGTTTCTTGCGCAACAGGACAATGACAAAAAACATGGCTGGTTGTTTCCCAGGTTTCATTGCATAGCAAGCAATGCAACGAGCATGAATATCCCTTGTGACTTAGGCTTTCACGAGTAGGAAGAATATTGTTGGCAGCCCTCCATATACATATTTTAACCTTGACAAGAACCTTTGTGTTCCAAATCTTCTTCCAAAGACTGTGATAAGGATCACCAGAGGATGTAGATGCCAAGAGATTGCCCATGACTTTCTCTCTTGCAATCCAGTAGGCCGATTTCACAGTGTATTTGCCATTTTTTTTTCTGGCATCCATCTATATCTATCTATTCCAGCAACTCGACTCAAATGAATGTTGAGGATACATGTAACTACCTCCGGTTGAAAGTTTGCATTCAACACATCTTGCTTCCATGTTCTGGTTGCATTATCAATCAAGTCTGCTACCTTGCTGATAGTAGTGTGTACTGGTCTGTGTACAAGATACTTTGGGCAAGCAGGAATCGAACTATCCTGCCATACATCAATATTTTCACCAGTTCCCAGCTTCCATTGAATGCCAACAGCTAGAACTGGTCAACTTTCTAAAATACTTCTCCAAGAAAAGGATGGAGCATCTCCAAGTTCTGCATCCCAAAAAGAGTGGTTTGGATAGTATTTGGCCTTGTACATTTTAGCTATCAATGAGTGAGGATTAGAGATCAGCCTCCATGCTTGTTTTGCTAGCATAGCAAGATTATAAGCATACAGATTATCACCACATGTGACAAAAAAATTTTGCTAAATAATTATAGGGGATCAAGTTATTTATGATAATTCAGGTAACATAAAATATAACATGATAATTAAAGTCAAATCTTAACAACCTGCCACTAAAAATAACAATAATTACAAAAAGTGCCACTCTCTCTTCCTCCCGTTACCCAATCCCGGGTTCATTAGGACTCATATTCATCTCTCTCTCTCTCTCTCCCCCCTCCCCCCCCCCCCCCCCCCCCCAATGGCGTTAAGTAAGCCTGATCTCCCTACGCCGTGGTTTTGTGCTCTTTGCCGAAGCGAGAACTTCAAATTGGCTCTATAGAGATGGAGAGATCTGGTAGAGGCGGTGCCGATTTTCGAGACTTGCTTCGGAGTTCCTCAGGTCCGATTTTATTCTTGAGCTTTTCGAGAGTTATTCCTGCTTTGTGATTTTTGTAGCTAGGATTTCGATTTGACTTCTAACATGCACAGTACTCAAGCTGTTCCTCACTAACTTTTTCTTTCCTTGTAAATTACTCACTAATGATATTCTACTTTTACAGGACGAAGATATTGTAAACATAGATGATATTGTCTACCTAAATGTATGTTTCTGATTTAATGATTTTTATGATTTTCATCTTGGCTTATTCCATGCTTAACCAACGTAATTTGATCTAACAAAATGATTTTATCAGTAATATGCTCTAGTTTGTAAAATTACTGATTTTACATAAAGAATCATATAGGTGTTATTGTACTTATAGAAAACCAAGTATATATTAGTTATCTGTAGTTTATTGCGTTAAGTCATTAAAATGAGTGGAATTTAAGACCTGAAAGGTGATTAATAGAAAACCTCACTTCATAATTGGATAATGAATAGCATGATTCAATCGGTGGGGTATTTCAGTGCATTGACTGATTTTATCATTGTCTGTTATTTGATAATGAATGTACGATGTTTGGTATTTTTTTTATCTTCCTTATCAAAGGTGGAAACTCAATTCTTCTTCATACTCTGTTATGTCTTTCTGTAACAGGGATATCATGGAGACACATCAAAGACATTTCTTTGTGAGGAGGTCAGTGATAGTGTGCAACGCCTAGTGAAGGTAAGCTTTTTTCAGCTTGGTATCATTGCACCTTGTGGTTATTATCAGAATTCCTATGAACATGTGGAAAATTGATTTTTGTCATTCATGTCCATTAAATATTACCTTAAAGGTGTTCTGTAACATGTGTTAAGCCTGCATTTGGGGATTTTTTTTTTTTTTTTTAGCTGAAGCAAATAAGAGGCATGCCCCTTACTTGAATTTAACCTGCATTTGGGGATTCTTATATACAGGTAGTTTGATTTTGAGAGCTCTGTTTTGACTTTATTCTTGATAATTACCATTACTCTTCTGAGTTGGATTCCTTATTAGTTTGTAGCCTTTAGATTTTATGTTTATGGATGCATATAAATATCAAATTTGATGCAATCAGAAGCTGGTGATGGGTATTGGTGGAGGTGTGGACTGGATGATGATGATGATGATGTATATTAGTGTTCTTATGCCTATGATAATCAAGATGATAATTAATGTTTCAGCTGCTTTAATCTTCTTTTCCTTGATGCTTTTTGGTATTACTGATTTTGATTATTAATGAATGAATAGCTCATGGTGGTGTGTACAGCATCATCACATTATAATCATAGTCCTCTCGCAGTGTTCTGCTTCCTAAAATTATTGCTCTGTTGTTAGCCTAGCATATGAAAATACATTGTGGTCGTGTTCGATTTCATATGCTTTTTAGCTTCGTAATTCTGTAAAGTAGATCATATTTATATACACATGCCTGATATGAAATATGCATCCACTGTTAGTAGACTATATAATCTACTATCGTCTTGTCAAAGATTAAAGAAAAGTTCATCTTTTTAGGTAGCATGGGATGAGCCAGATCTGCTCCAAAATGCGAGGTGTGATAATCTATGTTTGGTCGAATTGCTATCAAGCATAACAACTATCGATCTATCTCCCTACTCGCCTCCAAGAAAGAAGTTGCGGCTTCAACAAAACCAAGACTCTTCTCTTACTGGCCAACTACCAATGCCGTCTGTTTACGGCTCTCTCTCTCTCTCTCTCTCTCTTTTTTTGGCTATCTTGCTAGCACCCAATAGCCTGTATCCTTATTCAAATTTGTAAACACATCTTCAATTCACTTTGGCTCGGGTCACTGAAAATAACAACCAAGACTTGTATGGATTTCTAATGATGGTACGTGCATTTTGTTTTGTTAGTCTGAGGGTTTATGTGGTTTTGTGATCTGAAAAGATTGGAGTTTTGTGTGCAACCGTTTCCGACCGTCTGATGGTGAAGTTTGAGAGTGGGTGTGGAGACAGTGTTTGATGGAAGCAAGCTTGGTATTGAGCCTCACACTGTTGAGGTTTTACCAAATGGGGAGCTTTTGATTTTGGACTCTGCTAATAGTATCATTTATAGAATGTCTTCATCTCTATCGATATGCATATGAGTATTGTGTAGCTTGGATATTACATTTATTGGCTTTGAATCAATTTTGCAGCTATATTCAGTTACAACTTACACTTTTAAATTGGTTTTCTGTCAAGTATTTTTTTCTGCTTTTAATCGTTTAGGCTTTAGAAGTTTGTTGGGTTTGATATGATTTTACAATCTACAACTTCAGGTTCCTCTTACCAACTTTGGAAAGTTGGCAAATTATGCAACTGGTTGGCTCCACTATAAAAACTCATCAGCTATGAACTTATGATTTAAAAGATAGCAAAGTATATAACACATGGGTTCTCAGTTTCCTTTTCTCGAAACTTTTGGATGTAGAATAGCCACTTTTGGCTATATCACTGGCCAAGTCACTATTAATCTCAAGTCAATAGCTATGTCATTGGCCCAATTACTGGTCATGTCACTGTCAATCCCTTGCCAAGTCACTGGCAAAGTCATTGTTAACGTTAAGTCACAGGCAATGTCATCGTCAATCCCTGGCCAAGTCACTGACCATTTCACTGTCAATCCCTAGCCAAGTCACTGTTAACCTAAGTCACCGGCAATGTCACTAACCATGGCATTGTCAATCCCTATCAAAGTCACTGACCATGTCACTGTCAAACCTTGGTCAGGTCACAATGCATGTCACCGTCATACACATGCCACTGTTAACCTCAAGTCACTAGTCACCATGTCACTATTAACCTCAAGTCACTTGACATGTCACAGTCAAGGACATGTCATTGATCATGTAACTATCAAAGTCATTGATAATCTTCTCATTTTCACAATTTTGTCCATGATGTACAAACAGAAGACATGTGCTAATTTAACATAAAATCGTAAATTTATGAATTGTTTTAACATAAAGTCATAAACTTATGGACTGTTTTAACAGAATAAATGACTTTAACTTTGACAATAAAAATATACAAAAAGCTAATTGATTTAGTAAGCTAGAGTTTACAATTGGTCAGTGACTTGCATCCTAAGCCATAAACAAATTTCTAAAATTTCTTCTGTCCTTGCTACTCTTCTTCATAATCTTTTTCTTCCTCGTTGGAATTGCTACTTCTTCTTCATAACCTTCTTCACTTTCTTCCCTGGCCTCTATTTTCTTTTACCCCGACCCATGTTTTATGTTTGTATATCCTGTATAAAATTGTGAAAATGAGAAGATCATCAGTGACTTTGACAGTTAGATGGTCAGTGATGGTGATTGACCGTAACATGGTTAGTGACATAGCTAGTGACTCGAGGTTAACAGTGACCTAACCAGTGACCTTACTAACTAGGGACCTGCCCTGACCAATGAATTCACTGGCCAGTGACTTGTGTATAACAGTGACATGGTCAGTGACATGCAATGTTGACTTGCCCAGTGACTTAACAAGTGATGTAACCAATGACTTGAGGTTAATAGTGACTTGATCAGTGACTTGAGATTAGTGACTTGGTCAATGCCTTGTGTATAACAGTGACATGGTCAGTGACATGCAATGTGCCTTGCCAGTGACTTGAGGTTAACAGTAACCTAGCCGGAGACTTGAGGTTAACAGTGAAACGGCCAGTGACATGTAATGTGACTTGCCTAGTGACTTAACAAGTGACATAGCCAATGAGTTAAGATTAACAGTGACATGGCCAATGAGTTAAGATTAACAGTGACATGGCCAATAACATGCAATGTGAGTTGCCCAGTGACTTAACAAGTGAGATGGGTGCAACAGTGACATGCAATGTGACTTAGCCATTGACTTGGTCAGTGACATGTGCATAACCTTGACATGTTGATGGCTGAGACATGGCGAATGACATAGTCAGTGACTTGATGTTAACAGTGACCAGACCGTGTCACTGGCCTGAGTTGGCCAGGTTAACAGTGACGTAGCAAGTGACATATCACCTTACATGAAATATACGTATCACAAACATGTAAAGGGCACATCCAAGTCTGATATTTGCAGGTTCAGAGACAATGCTTTAGCTGAGACCCCATCGCTAAATTGCAACACGACATTCAGTATCAAGAAAAATAATGATCTTGTTTGGCCACAGCATCATCCTTGTCCCCAGGAAATACTTGTACTACTGTACAATGAATACCAATAAGAGGATGCTCCTCGAAACCAATTTTTCAAGGCTCAAATGTTGGAACTTCATCTAAATGGGAGTATAGTGCCCAATATACTGTTCTGTCAATAAGATTCCTGTAAGGATCCTCCTCTCGCTTCTTGATTAAGTATGCTAAACTTCGTTCAATTTCAGATTGTATCTCCAAATACAATTTGATTGCACTGTCTTTGTCTTTCAGGATCTCTTCCCTCCCTTTTGTTTCTATCGATTTCCCAAACAAATGGTAATAGCGGCCTGGTAAGTTGGGCAGAATTCCTGGAAAGAAAAGGTCTGGGTTGGCAACTTCTCCAGTTGTATCCTCCCTATAACCAGACCACATTTTTGTTACGTGAACGATCAGAAGAGAATTTAAACTTACATATAAACATTAATTTAGATTGCCTTTCAGGATATCTTTACCTCAATTTTATAGCATCATCATTAGCATCGGTGAGATAGTCGCGCACCACAGGGATCTTCTTTATGTCATTGTAATGGAGAACCAACTGCCAAATCCAATACAAGAACCAAGTTACAATGTGTTAACTTAAAAATTGTAGCTCAAGACAGTAGGAGTCGATAAAGAAATGATATTTCATCACAGATTCCAAAGTACATCATAAGATGTTAAAATTTGAGGTAAAACATAAATGTCTATTATATTATTCTCGGTAAAGAAGAAGATGGTATATGCCTACATGGCCACGGAAGAGACTACTAAGATGGAGTTAGGCCCCATCTATCAGAAGCAGAACATAAAAGTGAACATCAAACAGAAGGATTGACAGAACTGTATGAATGATTTATACAGACATGTATTTTGGTTAAGGGATTTAAACTCTGCAAGGTGCAAACCATTACTACATTGGTTATCCTTGTTTTTCCTATTTTAGAGAATCGGCCCTGATACCAATTTAATCCTACATATTGGAAATGCAGTGTATATCTACTCTCCACGAACACCCTTGGATTGGTAACATTACTTTTGTTATCTTTTTCAGAGATTAGAAGAAAATTATAAGAAATATTAAAATGAGAGCCATATACCCTGTCTAAGATTCCATAAAACTGTCATAAACCCTGAGAAAAGGTCCTTAATTTTACCAAGAAAAGTTTGGAGTATAACAGTTACAAAAGCTTACTTCGTGTGAGTCATCTTATCCTACAGCTGCAAATGGTACAATTGTGGCCCTAACAAATTCAGGTTGATCAGGCCAGAATAAGTTGTATTCTACTATTCTTCACCCTGCCAATTATAGAAGCACCCTATCATCTTGGGCAACAAAAAACTATGACATCTTTGATTACTCTACAAAAACAAAGAGATTCTGTATATTGTATTTGTATTCCTTTGCGACCCTGAATATTCTAGTTTGGAGTTCCTTTGTTTTTCCGAATAAGCTGAAAACAAATTTACATGTGCATATGCACTTTCTTTCTCCTTCATGGTTATCCTTTACATAATAAATCTAATAGCTATGATAGGCACAATGGCCACTTTAGCTCTTTTTTTTTTTTTTTTTTTTGAGAAAATGGCCACTTTAGCTCTGGCTCAAAGATATCAAAAGAATATTATCTTATTCTTTTCTTGACCAAAGAAGCTTAGCTTATTCTAAATAAGCTCACACACAAATATGCAGTCACACACACACAAAAGTTTGTGATGGAATTTATACATTTCCTATAATGAACATCTCATTAGTTCTAAAATACTTTCAAAGTTCTAGCGAAGCTTTTATTCATTGAATCCAAAGTAAGTTGATTGGGATGTCAACACTTCAACAAATGTAAATAATTAAATGCTTGATCATGAATCATGGCAACACACAAACCCAGTATGCACAGTAGATGAAAGAACCTACACAAAAGGCATACTGACAATACTGATACACAAGAGAAACAGCTTCATATAGGCATAGCACAACCAAGCTGTTTTAAATTTCATGTCAATAGCTTCAAATTGAACAAGTTTTTACTAGAATTGAGTACTAATCAAAATATCAACCAAATCGATTTCGGAGAACATCTCAACAGCCTCATGTCATATAATAGGTCATAAAACACCAAAGTTCATAAAATGATTTTCACGAATCTTCACCAGAAATCATGTTCTCGACCACCTCTGTTTTGCTTTTCGTACACGTTTCTCTATCTTTACCCAAATCGATCTCTTCCTTCTTCAAACCCTTAAGTGCATAATGGGAGAAGAAGAAGAAGATAGAGAGAGAATTGGCTTTTAAGGGCAGAATGAGAATCAGAAAAATTAAAAACTTGTTTAAGGATATCTCTATAATTTGTGTTTGGCCCAAACTCTAGGTTACTTGACCTAGTGGTAATAGGGTTAAATTAGAAGGATCTAGATTCCTATTCAATGTACGATTACTTTCCTTGTATAATTGAGATTCTATACATTGTAATCCTCTATATAAAGAGGCCCCTATTATCAATGAGAATACACAGCAATTTCCTCTCAAATATCGTTTCCCTAAAACACGTTATCAACACGAAGCCCTAACCCTGAAACAAATAGCCAAACCCTGATTCAAGAAGCTAAAAACCTTGAATCCGAATACAAAACGTTGAAGCCTTTTCTGCCTCCACCTCACACCTTGAAGAAATCAATCCCAGGAGTCTAGAACCGGCGGCGCCACCCCAAGAACCGGCCGGAAATCTACCGAACCGGCCACCGGAAGCTCCATACAACCCGCAGCACATATGCCACCGGTCCACCATCTTCCGGACATTAAATTCCCACCAAATTTTGATAGAAGAAGCCTCTTCATCTAAAGTTTCAAGAACCGGAAGAAAAACACTGAAAACTGGTCTAAAACTCACTGAACCGGCACTCTGAATCATCCGGCAGAAAACCGGCAGAAGAAGAAAAGAAGAAAAGAAGAAGAAAGAGAGAAGAAAAGAAGGCCCAGCCCAGAAGAAGAAAGAAGGCCCAGAAGCCCACTGACCCAAGCCCATAAGCCGCTGACGTCAGCCCTAGGACCCTCTGCCACGTCAGCACTGGACCTCTGCCACATCAGTATCCGCCACGTCAGCACTGGACCACTGCCACGTCAGCTCGATCAGCCCCTGGTCAATGTCGGTCAACAGGTCAACGACCGCCGGCCACTTTTCCGGCGACATTCCGGCCACTTTTCCGGCTACTTTTCCGGGAACTTTTCCGGTGACTTTTCCGGTCATTTTTTCCAGCGACTTTTTCCGGCAAATTTTCCGGCGACCTATTTCAAGGTATTTTTTACTAAACGTTCCCGTTTTTTTAGAGTTTTTTAATTCAATTTCTCTTCTTTTTCGGGGACTTGCAACCTCCCTTCTTCTACCCCCCTTTCTTCATTATAGGGGAGACCAAATTAAGCCGAACTGTGGGGGTTCGTTCTCACTCCAAGCTTAGAGCTTGTTGAGATCTCCAAACTTAGAGTTTGTAGAGAATTTATGATCGACCACTTATGTCATTGTTTCGATCTAATCCAATATCTCTTGAAATCGAATTTCTTGGAAGCGACTACGCTCGGAAATTCCTAATTTCTTGGAAGCGATTACGCTCAGAAATTTCAGATGTTTTCGTGGTAGCCTATTCCGCTCCGAAACTAACCATTTTCTTGTTCTCTTTCAGGATGAGTAACCTGAACAAATTGGACTTTGCTCCATTAGGAACAACTGGCTCTGAATATCACAGGTGGGTTCGTGATATCCGCCAGCATCTCAAGGCCGATAGAATCTTGAATACGATTCTCGAGCCTAGCCAGGATGTGCTAACTGTTGAGCAAGCTCAAGCTTTGGAAGCAAATAGAGCAGCCTTAGAGGCAAATAAGGCGAAAGCCATCATCCTAATGACTCGTCATATGGATGATTCGCTCCAGTACGAGTGTATGAATGAAGAAGACCCCAGAAGGATGTGGGTCTCACTCGAAGAAAGATTTGGCAACGTCCGTGACTCCCTGCTTCCTGACCTAGAAGTGAGATGGCATAGCCTCCGCTTCTGTGATTTCAAGTCAGTTCTTGACTACAACTCGGAAGCATTTCGCATTAAATCCTTAATGGAATTTTGTGGTAAAGAGATCACAGAAGCGATGTTGATTGAGAAGACTCTCTCTACCTTCCCCGTCTCTGCATTGATGGTTGCTAAGAACTATCGATTCGATGTTAATGCAAGACGGATCACAAGGTTTCATGACCTCATTGGAGCTATGAATGTCGCTGAAAAGCATGACAATATCCTTGTGAAAAACTATAATTCGAGATCCGTGGAAACAGAGCATACTCTGGAATCCAATTATAGTCGCGCCTCTAAGAGAGGGCGCCAAGAGCGAAACCCTAATCTGAGGGATACTTCTGGACATTCTAGTCCATATAATCGCTCTACTTGGGAAGGTAACCGCCAAAATAGGCGAACACGAAACCGAAGAGGTAAACGTGGAAAGAGAGAGGGAGGCAACGCCTCTGACCATGTTGGTGGCGCCACCAACACTAAGAGCCATCTAAATGACGCTTTCAAAGCGCCTCAATCAATGGAGTTCGAGCAAAGAGATGTATGTTCTCGATGTGGAGTGTCTGATCATTGGGCACACATTTGTAGAGCTCGTGAAGAAATTGTCACTGCCTACAAATCATATTGTGAGGCAAGAGAAGCTCACTATGTGGAACAAGAAGATCAAGAAGATGATCTAGAGTGAAGGGTTGAAGACTACAAATCTGGCTGGGATCAATAGATCGCCAATTCTGTTTTAAGTCTTCATTTTTCCAAGAGATGTAATAGGCAATTGCCATATACTTTGTAGTAAATGTCATTGGTTTAGTTTTTCTTCACATAGGCTCATCCAAAATGAGTGTGATGTGTAGGAAGGTTTTGAGATAAGTGGTACTTAAGCGAGCTTTGCTCCACCGACATCTCTCTACTCACCTGGTCATATTTATTTTGGACTTACCGAAAGAAGTCAAACGACTACCATTGTTTTGCATTAGCTAGCATTTTGGATTAGATTTTCTTTGGTCAAAGAGACAATGATGTAACTCCGTTGGCTTATGAATAAAATTTCGAGTTCTTTTCATTATGACTCCATTTTGATTCTGAGCATATGACTTTTGTGACTACGATGGCTGGGCCATCAGTATTAATTCAAGGACATGGAATAGCCCAAGTTCCACTTGCCAAATGGCACCTTAATTACTGTCACAGAAACTCTCTACGCTCCTAGGGCCAATCGCACCTATAAATAGCCAACGGATTCCATGCGAAAATGCATGTAGAGAACGGAAATGAGTTCCTTTGCAATACCTCTAATGATTGCGAACAAAGGAGCATCTTAGAGAAGTTTATGTGTCTCTCTAGTGGACTCTATGTCACTATTCGAGCTATTAATCCAATAAAAGTTATGAGAAAAGATCTCTTGGATTTAGACACATATTGGCTTTGTCACGACAGGATAGGTCATCCTAGTCATGATATGATGATCTGTCTACGAAAGACTTCACATGGACATCTTTTCTCTCGAGCGAAATGAAGCATGAATCAAAAGTTGATTCCTGGACTAAGTGTGACCGACACTGCTACCTAGGGCACTGCCTCCGTCCACCACCAGCTTAGGGCTGGCGTAGTCCCTATCCATGACGCCATGGATGGCGTCCATCATGATGATGGCAGCCCAGGTGATGATGCAATCACCAACTTGCTTCAAAATAGCGTTTCAGACGCTCAGGCCCAACCAAAATTCTCATTGGTTGCTTCTAAAGCCTCTCGCTCGTTTTACAAAGCCCGTTCCTTAGGGAAATTAGGACTAAGACCATCCTATGCAAAGGATATGAAAATACTCATTATGTTCTTACATAGAATCCATAGGGATTCTGTGGACTGATTCAACCAACTTGCGGACGTTTAAATATCTCATGATGATTGGTTGACACGTAAACACGTTGGTCACATGTTGTGCCATTGTCCACTTGTAATGCTGTTTATGCTACACTCCTAACAAATATCATATGACAACGGGCTCACTCCCCGGATCATCCTATTCCGTCAATTGGACTTGACGATGCTAGAGAGTTTACATCGAAGACTTTCGATGGTTATTGCAATGGGACTGATGTTGGACATCATATTCCCATGTACACACCCAAATGGTCTCACGGAAATGACTACGATGGTAGTCAAGACATTGGTAATGCGCACCGATCTCCTTATATCCGCTTGGGGTGATGCAATATCGCATGCAGCTATGCTAATTCGTCTACGACCTACCGCCACTCAATCTACCTCGGCGTTACAGCTAGTGACTGGGTACAAGTATCGTACTTACGCATATTTGAGTGTGCCATTTATGTGCCAATTGCGCCGCCACAGCGCTCTATGATGGGTCCATACAGACGAATGGGCAACTACGTTGGATTTGAGACTCCAACAATCGTCCGCCACTTCATGCCCTTGCTAGGCGATCTCCTTACCGCTAGATTTGCGGATGTCACTTTGATGAGACAGTCTTCCCGTCGTTAGGGGGAGATAAGAACACGAATGTTCAACAGGAACGACAGGAATTGTCGTAGTCTGTCCCCACTATGTTTCATCTTGATCCCTGTTAAAGTGACGAGATCACACATCTGCTGCAAATATGCCTGCAAGGAAGTACGTCCCTACGAGAGGACGTAGCGCCACCCTACATGGAGGTAGGCATGGCGCCAACGCCAAAGAGAGTGGCACTCTGGCGTTACAGGCCATGGCCCCAGCTAGGATGCGTGGGAGGTCCGTGGGTTCGAAAGATACCTTGGCACAAACCAATCCTTGGATCATCGACACTCAAAATCCGTCTCATGAGTATCTTCCGGGTTATGGTTATCGTTGGGGGACGCCTCAACGTCAGAACCTATTCCTGAGAATATAGAGCTCTATGAAACTTACACTAGTGTACATGAGATGTGGGATAGAAACTCCATCATAATTGATGATGTAGTTGCGCATTTCGTTACGCATGAGTTTGTTGAGTCAGATGATATCGAACCACGCTCCGTTGATGAATGAATGCCAACGTAGAGAGATTTGGCCTAAATGGAAAGACGTGATCCAGGTTAAGTTGGATTCTCTAACGAAGAGGAAGGTTTTTGAGCCAATGATGCTAACACCTCCTGACATAAAACCTATTGACTAATGGGTCTTCGTTAGAAAGCGTAGTGAGAAAAAGATATGGTAATCTCGCCTTATGGCGCAAGGCTTCTCATAAAACGCCCTAGAATCGACTACGATGAGACATATTCTCTCGTAATGCATGTCATTGCACTCCACTACCCTGTCAGTTTGGTAGTTTCTGAATAACTGAACATGCAGCTTACAAATGTGGTCACTACGTATCTCTATAGGGATCTAGATACGGAATATACATGAAGGTTCATGGTGAACTTCATTTACCCAAGTCAAGTAGCTCTAGACCACGGAGCGCGTTTACAAAGAGGTTGAAACGCTCACTAAAGTGACTACTTGATTGGGAAGGGATATGCCCACGCGTTTCCATAACAAGTTTCGGATTCTATCGCGGTTCATGTTAGACATGATCTTCATTGGAAACCCTTAAAGAGTTAAGGGAAACCGCTGAACACTTGAAATCCGATTTTGAGATGAAGGATTATGGGAGAATAAGATTATGTCTCGGTTTGGAACTTGAGCATCGTATTGATAGATGCTTAGGCATTTTGACAAGGTCAAGCCTTCAAGCACCCCCATGATCGTCCGTAATCTTGATCCTGAAAAGGATATTCTTCGTCCAAAGGATGATGATGAAGATGTGCTAAAAGCGGAAGTGCCCTACATAAGTACAATAGGCGCATTGTTGTACTTAGCTAAATGCACAAGACCGGACATCTCGTTTACAATGAACTTGTTAGCTAGATATAGCTCCGCGCAAATGCGACGCCATTGGATTGGTGTAAAAGATATCTTTCGATACTTGAGATGTATGATTGATATGGGCTTGTTCTATCCCTACAAAGAGATGATGGATTCGAACCCATCACACACCAGGAACGCCCCAACACTAGCCTGCGTCCTCTATCCCCATCCCAAAACAACATGTGTTTTGGAAGGTTTTGCTGATGTTGGGTATCTCTCTGAAACACACAAAGGTCGTTCCCAAACTGGTTAAGTGTTCACCATGGGTAAAGACCGTGATATCTTGGAGGTCTACAGAATAGACCCTAGTCGCTATATCTTCGAACAATGCAGAGATCATTGCTCTTCACGAAGTGGTTCGTGAATGTATATGGATTGGATCCATAATTACGCATGTTCGAACAATTGTGGTTTGAAGTCTACCACAGATGAGCCTACGAGCATTTAGGATAATGCTGCTTGTTTTGAACAAATGAGGCAAGGCTACATCAAAAGCGATAACACCAAGCATAATCAGCAACAACAGACTCTCCTCGAGATCAAAGTGAACTAGGTTCAATCTGAGGACAGTGTGGCAGACTTGCTCACTAAGTCATTGCCTAAATTCTACTTTCGAGAGACATGTTGGTAGCATCGTTTGAGGAAGTTACCCGAACTCCCATGACTGTAGTCATCAGGGGGAGATGCAGACATCAGGGGGAGATGTCTACATGTATGGTCTCGAAACGTGAAGGGTGTGTTGTGCTCTTTTTCCCCTTCGACCGAGGTTATTTTTGTCCCACTGGGTTTTTGTTACTCGGCAAGGTTTTTAACGAGGCAACGAGAGAAGCACCGCGTTTGGACAACACAAGGGGGAGTGTTTAAGGATATCTCTATTTGTGTTTGGCCCAAACTCTAGGTTACTTGACCTAGTGGTAATAGGGTTAAATTAGAAGGATCTAGATTCCTATTCAATGTACGATTACTTTCTTTGTATGATTGAGATTCTATACATTGTAATCCTCTATATAAAGAGGCCCCTATTATCAATGAGAATACACAGCAATTTCCTCTCAAATATCGTTTCCCTAAAACAAAACTAACATTTTTTAATATCAAATCATTATTCTTAAGTACTAAATTAATATTACTAACATTTCATTATGAACTTTTTTATCAAGTGGGAAACTATATGCCCAGTACCATTTGGTCTAGTGGCATAAGTCTCCCCTTTGTTAGTGGGAGGTTGTGAGTTCGACTCACAAAAAAAACTAGTTGTTGATATGATCAAAAAAAAAAAAAAGTGGGAAACTATCTGACATTTTTATCATATGACACTGTAATAAATATTTTAAATCGGGATTAATTTCATCACAGCTAGTCTATTGCCTCTGCTCGAATGGGCCAACCTATTTGCCACCTTTATTCCTGAGTGAAGTATCATCAAGCCCTCCGTGACCCAAGTGGAACTCTCATAATTAGGTATGGCGAAGGTTGTTAGTGGTTCTTTGACACCGTTCCGTTCAAGTTTCATGATGTTGTGGCCCTCAGGCCCTCCTAGTAGGTAACTGTTTTTGTTTTTGTCAAACTCCTAGTTGGTCACTTTGCCATCTTGTTTTCCATTACTGTGCCTCTCCTCCACATTTTGTAAGACACAACTCCTCATGCTTCATTGCACTTTCATGCTTCATGCAAACATGAAACCAGCTCTAACAACTACTATCAAAATCTAAATTCAATATCAATCTCAAATGTTGCATCGTGTTTGCAACCTTATACAAAATTGAAGCGTCATATATGCTCGTCTCATAATCGTACTGAAGAAATGGTTAAGATGATTTTTCTATATCAATTCAAGTAGTAAGATTACAAATATATAGGGAGAGGTACAACACACCTTCTCCAACCAAGCCCATACCTATCACCATACAACACACCTAATGACCATTCCCTATACATTGACTAGTTACATCAACAGTATATACCAACTAAGCATGGTGTTAATCACCACTCAACCTAACACAAGGTATGGTGGTAAGTAACCCCAAGATATGGTAAAACTCTATTGCCAATACTCCCCCTCAAGCTGGATCCAGAAGATTGATGGATCCAAGCTTGGAAAGCAATCTGTGAAACTGTGCGGAAGAAAGTGATTTTGTGAAGATGTCTGCAAGTTGATCATGGCTTCGAGTGTAAACAGTATCAATCACCTTGTTCTGAACTTGAGATCTAACATAGTGGCAATATACCTCGATATGTTTGGTGCGTTCATGAAATACTGGATTAGCAGCAATGTGCATTGCTGCTTGATTGTCACAAAACATAGGAATAGGTTGATCATGGTTGATTCCTAAATCGGATATGAGATATTTCAACCATATCAACTCACAAGCAGTAGAAGCCATAGCCCTGTATTCAGCCTCAGCACTCGATCGAGCAATGACAGTCAGTTTCTTGCTCTTCCAAGACACTAAATTTCCACCAACAAAAGTGCAATAACCAGTGGTAGACTTCCTATCACAGGAATTTCCTGCCCAGTCTGCATCAGAGTACCCCATTATCTTTGTATGGTGGTTATTCTGCATGAGAATTCCCCTTCCAATGGAACCCTTGAGATATCTGAGAATTCTTTTGACAATCTGCAGATGTGATTTAGTAGGTGCATGCATAAATTGACTGACCAAACTTACTGCAAAAGTAATGTCTGGTCTTGTAATGGTGAGGTATATCAACTTCCCAACAAGTCTTTGATACTCACCTATATTACTGAGATTGTCACCTTCCAGTTTGAGTTTCAATTTGCTCTCAAGAGGTGTGGCACAAGGCTTGCTGTCCATCATCTCAGTTTCTTCCAGAAGATCCATTAAATACTTTCTTTGATTGAGAAATAGCCCCTTGGAAGATGTGGCCATTTCAATACCAAGAAAGTACTTCAACACTCCCAAATGACAGGAGAAAAATCATCAACAAAGGTAACAAAGTACTTATAACCATCAAAAGAATCTAGAGGAGCTGGTACCCAAATATCAGAGTGTACAATTTCAAAAGGTTTGCTGGCTCGAGATACAGATGAACTAAAAGGAAGTCTAGTAGACTTAGCTAGATGGCATATTTCACATTCAAAAGTTTCTTTACACAGATTTGGAAATACAGAAGACAAAACATGTTCTGAGGGATGAGCCAAACGCTGATGCCATAGTTGATGTTCTTGAGCTACACTAAGATTAGCTTGGGATACTCTGGGAACTCTAAAATTCTTTGAGAGGTAGTACAATCCATTGAGATAAAAACCTTCACCAATCTGCTTCTTGGTGGCAAGATCCTGGAAAACAACCTTGTCAGGATAAAAAATGGCAAGGCATTTTAGGGAATTGGTAATCCTTCCAACTGACATTAATTTGAAAGGGAAGGATGGTACATACAAAGTGGTGGACTTAATGGTTTCTGAAAGAATGTTTATTTTCCCTTTTCCTAAAACTCGCACACCTTTACCATTTGCAACAGAAACATGAGAAGGAGTTGACAATTTTTCAAAGTTTTGAAGCTTAGAGTTTTGATTTGTCATGTGATCAGTGGCACCCGAATCTATTATCCAAAAATCATTCATACTACTTGCATGTAAGGCTGTAGAGAAAGATTTTAAGATACCTGGCATATCCTGCTGAGTTATTCCATCTGCTTCTGCTAGGAAACCAGCAAATTTTCCAAGTAAAGCTGTTGAATCTTCAGAAACAGACTCCTTTTCATTTCCTTGCTTCTGTTGGAGGTAAGCTGCAAATTCATTTATCAATGCAGCTGGATTTGCAGTGAAGTTTAGTAATCCCTCAGTGGAAGAAGCAACATTATTTGCCTTGTGGCCATAATTTTTTGGAAAGGACTTGGTATCTCTAGCTTGTTTCTCAAATTTGGGTTTGAGTTCAGGATGAAGTATCCAACACCTATCTCTGAGGTGTCCAGGATGATCACAATAAGTACAGTGGAGATCAGGACGTTTACCTCTGTAAGGTTTCTTCTCAGCTAGCTTAAGATGACTTGCAAAGGCTCTAGCTTCAGATACTGATGTCTTTGAATCTTCATTCATGACCTTCCTCCTAGTCTCTTCACGCTGAATGGTGGAGCAGATGCTGGTCAAGGATGGTAGTTCAGGACTCATGAGTATATGGCTGCGAAGATCTTCATACTCAGGTCCTAAACTAGCTAGGAGTTGGAACACTTTATCTTCTTCAGCCCATTTTTGCAGAATGGCTGCATCTGTGGTGTGAGGTCTGTAGATGTTTACCTCATTCCACATGCTTTTCATATTGCCAAGATGGTGAACAAAAGAGTTTGCTCCTTGCTTGAGACTAGTGATGTCTCTTTGAAGTTGAAAAACTCTGGCACAATTATTTTGGTTACCATACATCTCCATCACGGCTTTCCAAATATGCTGAGAAGTCTCAGAATAGCTAAAGATGGCAGCAACAGATGGCTCCATAGGGTTTAGTAGCCATGACATAACTAGCTGATCTTTACTGAGCCATGCTTCATAATCAGCAGATAGAGGTGGTGGGATTTGGATGTCACCATTAATATAACCGAGCTTGGATCTTCCTCCAAGAGCAAGAATGATCGCTCTTGACCAAGATATATAGTTGAACTCATTGAGTAACACTGAACATAGACGTTGGTTAGGGTTTAAATCACTCTCAGAAATTCTGGGTGTAGAAGAAGAGGAAATGGAGCTCTCTCCCTCAGCCATTTTTCAGACAAAAGAAAAAAATCAGGCTAGAAATGGATTCTGCTCTGATACCATGAAGAAATGGTTAAGATGATTTTTCTATATCAATTCAAGTAGTAAGATTACAAATATATAGGGAGAGGTACAACACACCTTCTCCAACCAAGCCCATACCTATCACCATACAACACACCTAATGACCATTCCCTATACATTGACTAGTTACATCAACAGTATATACCAACTAAGCATGGTGTTAATCACCACTCAACCTAACACAAGGTATGGTGGTAAGTAACCCCAAGATATGGTAAAACTCTATTGCCAATACTACCAAGAAAACAAGACTTAGAAAGTTTGTTTTTCGTGGTATAAGTCGAATTGAGTCAAAAAAGATGACATATTCTCTAACTAGGAGTTTTGAATTGTGTCGCATATGAAATCGGGAGTAGAAACATGTGTTACTCCATTCAATTGACCTACAAAATGTTCCTTGACGAAAATATATATGAACTCATTTCAATGCTTTCCATCGTATCATACTAGAAACCAGACAAAATGTATACTAGACCGTCTAAAATGAAAACACTGCAGAATGTTTTCAGTTTAGAATGTTTTCTAGCTGTCTAAGCTAGGCTCTTTTTTTGCTTTTCTTTCTGGGCCTTTGGCTCCCAATGTACCCAAAAAAAAAAAAAAAAAAAAAAAAACTGCAGCAAAAGTCCTTGGACTTTTTTATCCTAACTGTGGGATTTCAATTCTTCAATTAGCTTATTAAAATCCTCGTATGATGATCCTCCTTCTTCAACAGCCCTCCTTGCTTGCTTTCCAAGCTCCCTAGCTCTGCTTCTCCTTACCTCTGCTTCTTCACCCACCATGATCTGACTCACAGCTTTCACAATAGCTTCCTTCTTCACACTATCCCCAATAAGCCTAATCCATTTCTGAGCCCCAACCCCAACTCCAATCTTCAGCACTTGGGTCACCAATTTCTCATTGTAAAATTGCTCAGCAGACACAGGCCATGTCACCATAGGAAGCCCTGCAGAAATTCCTTCCAACGTGGAATTCCACCCACAATGAGTCACAAACCCACCAACACTAGGATGATCAAGAATCAAAACCTGAGGAGCCCAACCTCTGATGATCAATCCCTTGCCTTCCATCCTCTCTTCAAATCCTTCAGGCAACCACTCATCCTGATCCACCTCATCTTTGCCTTTCCTCACCACCCAAATGAAGTCCTGCCCAGCAACTTCCAGAGCCATAGCAATCTCCTTGAGCTGAGTGGAATTGAATTTGGCCACACTCCCAAAACAGACATACACAACTGAATCTGGCTTCTTTGAATCAAGCCATTTCAAACACTCATGCTCATCAATTGAGGCTTCTAATCCTCTCTGTACTTTCTCCTCAGTCTCTCTATTGCATAGAGAAACAGGGCCTATATGCCATGCCTTTCTCCCCAACCCATTTCTGTAATAATCTGCATAAACCGGTTCGAGCTCATAGAAACTGTTAACAACAATTCCATAGCTCTTCAACTCCGATTCCTTAGCCTCTTTCAGCAACTGAGTCAAGTCATTTAAAACATTGTTCTTCATAAAATCAGGCACCTGGGATCTTGTCAATTCAATCTCACCAGGCAAATTGGGGATCACAAAAGGATCAGTTTCACCTGAAACCGTATTGTAAGGCTCATAGAGCCTCACACACTCTGAAGCACATAGAGAAAAGAAGCTAGTCCCATGAAAAACCAACCTCGGAATACCAAATTTCGCAGCGGCTTCAGTAGCCCAAGGAAAGAACATGTCAGCTACAAGGCAAGTCGGTTTGAACTCCTTGAGAAGCTCCTCAATCGGTGCTTGAAGCAAGCGTGTGGCTTTGAAGAACTTGTTGGCTAATTCCGGCAGGGGCAGTGAGTCGAGATTCTCACAACCTTTAGGCAGACCAGCCTCTTCACTGGGGAACTCGATGGCCTTGATTTGGATGTCGAACCCGGAAGAGGGTTTCCTCGATTGGGTCGTTTGAGCGAATCTGATGGCGTTTTGAGGGGTGGTGACTATGGTGATCTTGACGCCATGTGAAGCGAAGAGCTTGGCCATGTCGGAGACTGGGATCATGTGGCCGTGAGCCATGAAAGGGAACAAGAATATGTGAACAGAGTCATGGCTTTCGCTACCCATTTTGGAATTCACGACTTAGAATGAAGATGAAGAAGCGATAGGTTAGAGGGGGTAAGATGTGATTGTGATTATGATTCTATGGAGGTGAAGAGGTTGACTTATATATAGAAAATAGTAGGATCAATGGTAACAAGAAGACGAGAAGAAGTTTTCTTCCTGCGCACTACTTTACTAAAAACAGAATAGACGGAGGGATATAGAAACCATGATACAGAGAAAGAATCCGTGTCATTACGCAAATAAATTTCCTTAATTATGGGATTTTGTGCATTGAAGATTTGAAGTATACTCATGTATAGTAAAATTTAAGAAAAGTAAATAGTTTATTACGGTAATGCCATTATTGCAATATTGCTCTTCTAAGAGGGAAAATTGAATTAATACAAAGAATTGAGGAATGTTAATAGTCAAACAAAATGGACCACTCGGGGTCCAACAAGGAGTCGAAGAAGTCCATTGAATTTGAACCTTAAAGCACACGTAATTTAGGGATGTACAAATCAATGTGACATCACGGCTTACGTTAGAACAATGGGATATTTTCTGGGAATCAAATGCATGCGACAACTGACAAGGAAAAAAGAAAACGGAAAGAGCTGTGAGTGTTTCCCAAAAAATGAGGTAATTTTCGGCGGAATAGGTTAGTTTTAGACACGAAAATATGATGGAAACTTCTACAATTATTTTTGACATCTTTGAAAAAACATACTCAACTTATAGCACACAACATTTTGATATTTCTGTCCGAAAATTTAAGTGTTCGATATTATTTTTGCTTTAGTTACGTTTTTTAATATTTTTGAAAACTTAAGTACTTAGTTTAACGTATAAGGTATTTTAAACTAGGCTTAATCTTTTGTGAGAGTATACAATTTGAACATATGTTGCGATAAACTAGGCTTAATCTTTTGCGGCTCAATCCTATGAGAGAGTACATATTTAAACTAATATTTTCAGTGATGCTTTAGCTGTAATGTGAAAATAAAAAGTTATTCTTTTTTCTCAAAAAAAAAAAAAATTGGCTCTTCATTTTCTTGACCATTGAGTCCATTTTGTCCCTTTAGCTATTTGTTTTTCAACTTTTTCTTAGTTGTCAGTGGGTTCCAAGTGATACACTAAAATGAGATTCATTTCACATTATTTTAGATTAAAAAACCCACAAATCAAAAAAAAAAAAAAAAAAAAAACCAACAACAAAGTGCACGCAAAACTTATTCTCTGCTTTTCCCACATAATTTAGCTCGATATCACAGGGAAGCATAAGGCAGACTCACAGTTTAGTGCAGCAAATTCATGTCATCTACAAATTCTTGGAAAACCTGGGACAACAAGAAGGCAGAAAAAATTTAAGTGAAAATTTAAGATTTACTGCAACTCACTAGTACTAGTTTTTGAGAATTTCGACTAGGCCTCCAGAAGGTGGTTCAACTCTCCAACTAGAGCAGATAAATCCAAGAAAGATGAGCCACCTTCTTCAACAGCCCTCCTTGCCTTCTCTTCAAGTTCTTTAACTCTGCTTCTTATTTCCACTGATTCATCACCCACCATGATTCTAGTCACAGCCTCCTCTATGGCCTCTCTCCTCACACTCGCTTCAGTTTCCGCACTTACATCCACAAATGATAAAACCCATTTTTCAGAACCAACAGGAACGCCAATCCTATGTATCTCAGTCACCAACTTCTCATTGTAAAACTGCTCGCCGAACACCGGCCACGTGATCATTGGAACCCCGGCAGACACTCCTTCTAGGATAGAGTTCCACCCACAGTGAGTCACAAATGCTCCTATTGCTTCATGCTCAAGAATCAGCACTTGGGGAGCCCAATCTCTTATAATCAGTCCCTTACCTTCCATTCTCTTCTCAAATCCTTTAGGCAACCAGTTTTCTACATCCTTGTTTTCTTTCTTCACAACCCAAACGAAGTCTTGTCCAGAAGCCTCAAGGCCCATTGCAATTTCTAGTAGCTGGCAATCAGCAAATTGGATCAAGCTTCCGAATGATACATACACAACCGAATAGGGTTTCTTTGAATCAAGCCATTTCAAGCACTCATGTTTCTCAGCAGTCGAGCTTTCTATTGACCCCCTCTCTGCTTTATCCTCTGTTGCCTTATTACATAACGAAACGGGGCCGATATGCCATGCCTTCCTCCCAAACACCTTCCTATAATGATCTGCATAAGCTGGTTCTAGTTCATAAAAGCTGTTAACAATAACCCCATAGCTCCTTTCTTCGCTCTCTGTGGATGCTTTGAGCATGTTCAAGAATTCTGACTCACCATCTAGATTGGGAAAAACTGGTAATTGGCTTCTATTCATCTTGATCTCATCAGGGAGATTAGGAATGACAAAAGATTCTGAATCAGACGACAACTTCGTCTGAGGTTGATACATCATCACACTCAGTGAAGCGCACAATGGGAAGAAACCGATTCCATGGAAATACAGCCTTGGAATTCCAAACTTGGCGGCCACATCTGTAGCCCAAGGAAAGAAACCATCAGCAACAAGGCAATGAGGACGATGTTCGTCTAAAACCTTCTCAAGCTGTGGTGCAAGTAAAAAGGTGGCTTTGATAAATTTTTCCACCGTGTCTTGTGTTGTAATCAAGTCGGCGCTTTCGCAGTCTTGAGGCAACCCAGCTTCAGTAGATGGGAACTTGATGAGAACAAGTTCAATCTCACCTTTTTGGATTGCTTTGGAGAAGAGCGGGGCATTGAGGGGAGTAGTTACTATGGTGCATCTTGCACCACGAGAAGAAAATAGTTTGGCTATGTCTATAAGGGGTATGCTGTGGCCACGAGCCATGTATGGAAGAAAGAAAATTTGAAGCTGTTGACATGAGTTGGTTTTGAAAATATTGGGATGAAACTAAAAAGCCTAGAGGGGGGTAAATAGGCTTTCCCTATAGAAACCACAACTTTTCCTTAATTCAAAAAACTCCAGCAAGAAACGTTAAAGGATAAACACAGGTATGAATCCCTGAATATAGCAGTATAGATAAAGTGCATAAAAGAAAGGTAAACACAATCACACAGCGATCAAGAGACACCAGAATTGTTTGCGCAGTAAAAACCTCAAAATGAGGAAAACAACTGCGGGGCCTTAACTCTCTAAAGCCCTAGTGAAAACCAATTCACTTAATGGAAAGATACGAGTTCTCTTACAAACAACCAATAGCACTGACCTCGGCTATACTTACTAGACACATTCTAGAAGGCTGTATGATCACATCTTCGTAAATCTTCTCCACTGATGAACTGCTCTCACTGGTAGGATTGATAGGCACTGACCTCGACCTTCAATCTTCTTTGCACATCAACAACTCCAACTGACCTCGAGAGCACTTTGATGTGAAGAATGTAATGAATGATGGATGTGTTTGACTCAATGATCTACTTAAGCATGGAACAAGTAGTTCATAGACTCGAATCTGAAGCACACAGTTTCTCACAAAACAAAATGAAAAATCTTGACTCAATAGATGCACCAATTCTTATTCGGCTCAAAGTCACCAAATGAATGACCATACACGTTGAATATATATCTCAGACTCCCCCTAAAACCTTGGACAATAAAGACTCCAAAACCTAATTGACTCCTAGTATGGAAGGAACAAATCATAAAAAGATATTCAACAAATAAACATGATTCTATTCTTAATAAAGACGATAAGACTTAACAGATCAAATCATATAGAGAAATATCCTTTTACGACCCAACTAATGTATACGCACAAAACGTGAAAAAGAATAAATAACATCCAACGACCTGACTTGAAAGGGATTGCAGAACAGATTGCAATCCCATCATGTAGATTGACCTTAATGAAACCTGACCTGACAGGGATTGCAGAACAGATTGCAATCCCATATGCATGTAGATTGACCTTTATGAAATGCAAATGCATATGCTCTTACCTGGAGTGCTTCAAAGAGTCAGCTGGAGCATTGTATGACCGTATATCTCTTCCAGATTACACTTGATAACTCTAGTAGACCTATGATTCTAGCTTTTGTATTAGGAATGCCAACATACATCAAACCTATACTAACAGGTTTCCATGGCCATGGGGCAGCAATGCACTCAGCACAGAGTCTCGGATAATATATGATAATATTGGTGTTGAAGACGAACTGATGACAACGAGTTGGGATAATCAAGGGCCAAAGTTTGATAGGAATCAAGATGCATATATAGACGCATCTCAAGGCCGCAGACACGCAGTGGTTGAAGTTTCAAAATAGAATTCCAAGTAAAACCTCAACAACAACCTACATCCAAATTATTCAGAAGAAAAGTCTGACAAGTAGAAAACTCGGAACCAACTTTGAGCTTTAGTTTCTACGTCTTTTCATACTACGTCTTTTCTACGTCTTCTATTTTTTATTATATGGTTTTAGTTAGGAAATATCATTACATATTTTGTGGTTTCTAGGCTCTGCTCTCATTTTAGTATTTTTCCAACACTTTCCGTACGTTAATTCATACACACCAGATTCTCTAATATTAATGTTGAGACTGCTGCTCATTTCTAGTGATCATTCACATATTTTAGTTCGGGAGGTTTTACCCCACCAGATTTCCCCAAGTAGGAATAGATTCTCATTAATTTTAGGGATCTGCTTTAATTCGACTCTTCACTAAGTTAACTTCAATAATCTCCAAGACTCCAACAATATAAGTCAATTTAGCTAAAAGTTTTTTTTTTTTTTGGAGAAATAATCAACTAATAATGAAATTCAGCAAAATTACACATAGTGACCCGCTCAGCAGGGCTGTCAGATAGAGTAACTACCAAGTAATTTGATCTTTTTAAGGAATTAATAAGCACACCATCTACGAGGAGATAAAAACGCAGGCTTTGTGGGTAACCCTGGCGACAATCCTCAAACCTTAGGACCTACAGACTTCCCCCTTAAAAAAGGAGCTAGAAGTCCTTACAAAATTAAATAACAAAAAATAAAACATGCCAACTGGAACCCAAATCCAGCCCAAGAGAACCAAGCCTAGAAACCCAAGTCTCCAGCCCATTGCTCAAGGAAAAACCCTAGACCAAACAACTGCTAACACATTGGCATCAGCGTCGTAGCCTCCTTGACGCCGCTACGGTCGCCAAATCTGCCAACCATCCATCGTCGCTGCATTAGCCACCGCCTAGCCATTGATCACCTCCGGGTTGGCGTCCCCAGCTACCCCCATCACTGATTTGCTCAATCCAGGCCACCAAGCTACACCAAGCACGATAGCCGATGCATGAGCACCACCGTGCAATACCACTGTGATGCCCCGGAATTTAATTAGTGGTTATTGGAATTTAATTAGTGGTTATTGGACGATTTCGCGGCTCGTGGATAGAGCGGAAGTGTTTCAGGCTAATAAATATTCAGGAAGCGTCATTTTAGGGGGGGACGCAACGGTTGACTTTTTATTCGTTGGGATTCTCCGAAAACTTCCTTCACAAAAGTTGTAGAGTGCGTCGATACGAGTTCGTGGACATGTGGAACGCGTCAATCGGAGTTCGTATGAGAAAGTTATGGCTAGCGGAAGAAGTTTCCATTTTAGTATAAATAGAGGAAAATCAGAAATTATTTTCATTATTTCACTTTCCATTTACGGAAAGGTTTTTCTCTCTCTTTTCTCTCTCGATCGACTCCTTCAGAAACGAAATTTTCCGTCTGACCCGACCCGACCCGGCTTTTCCGGCGAACTACGGCGGTCTCTGGCCGTGAAACTTGGTCAGCTGGTTCGTCTCCTCCGTCTGGTCGTCCCTGTGGTGTTCTCTAGCGGCGATATCCACCGTGTGCGGCGCAGCAAGGCGGTGCAGTTGGGTGATTTTGGACCCGACCGAAAATCGTAGCTCCGGCGATGGCACGGCTTCAAGTTTCCTTCCTTGGCTTCGTGGGGGTCGTCTGAGTCGATCTATGGTGTTTGTTTGGATCGATTTACGTGGAAATCGGTTCAACTCAGATTGAGCAAAAATCCAATGCTGGTGAGGTAGTTTTCGACCCTTTATGCTTGTTTTCTGACTTCGAGCTAGTTATGAGAATTCACAAGCATGCTTAGATGAAGCTTTTTTATGTTGGGAGTTTTGGGAAATATTGAGTTTTGGCCGGCGGCGGTGCGCCACCGCCTATGGCGGCGTTCCAGCGGTGTTCCGGCCATGTAAGAGACTGTTTTTGGTATTATATATGTTCTGCTCATTGATACGAGCGTTTCGATATATAATATGCAAATTTTGGAGTTCGTATGGAATTGTTATGATTTTTACGGTTTCATACCGGTCGATTTATTCGATCCGTGAGGATTCAAGCTTCCGATCGACTTGTGGTTTTGGCATATCGATCGTAGAAGTATTCCGGAGACATTGGGTGGTCTCGGATGTGGTTTCGCCTCCATTGGCGTCACTTTGGGGATTTTAGTTCAAAACAGGGGTTACGAACTTAAATCGTTTGTGAATCGTTACTAAGTTGATACCGTATGTGATTAGGTACTTGGGAAGTATTCTTGGACGGTTGTTTTGAGGTTTGGCTGCTTTGTTCTGTATTGAAGATGCAGCGGGAGTTTCGAGGTGAGTAATCTCACAAGGTTCAATTATGAACGGATTTAATTGGTTGATTTTGATTAGCTTTCGAAATGAACTATAGTTGGTATTAGTGGTATTCCTGAGTGAATGACTACGTAAATATATATGTTTTGGTGGGTTGTGGATTGATGAAAACAATATGCATGAATTGATGCGTTTTATTGTTTTAGGTTGTGGCTTTTCGGAAAACAAATGGTGGGAAATGATATTTCTATTGTTTTGAAAAGTGTTTGAGAAATTGAGAGTCACAGGTTGTGATTTCTCATTTTGATTTGATTTAATGTTTTGATCCGACGACCGGTGGTCTGAGGATGTGAGAGTCACAGGTTGTGATTTCTCCTTTTGATTTGATTTAACATTTTGATCCGACGACCGGTGGTCTGAGGATGTGAGAGTCACAGGTTGTGATTTCTCCGTTTGATTTGATTTGACATTTGGGGTCCGGTGCGACTCGTTTAATGTTTTGATCTGAGGGTCAGGTTGGCCTAAGGATCTGGGGTTGCAGGTTGCATCCTCATGTAATGTATATCGTAAGGTTGAACCTTGGCCGAGGTAACAGGTTACGATATATTCAGTTAGAGCTCTAGTCTGTCTGCCATGGTACCTCATGGATCTAGGTAGGTTACTTACGATTACTGGGTACGTGTTTTGTCCAGGTTGGACCGATTTGATGTATTTTGTCCAGGTTGGACTAAAAGAATCATATGCTATTTGTTAGGTTAACAATAGGTATGATTGATGTGTGTATGTGTTTTGTCCAGGTTGGACTGATTTGATGTGTTTTGTCCAGGTTGGACCGATTTGATGTGTTTTATCCAGGTTGGATCGATTTATCATATTTGAATTGTTAGGTTAACGATTTATATGATTTTGCCACGGTGTGACTTTTGTGATTTCATTTTGGGAAAAGAGTATTGTTTTGGGAAGCATGGTATGTTTTCCTTATTCTCGAGTCGAAAGGTTTTCCTCGTGTTTGGCGTGAGTTGTGCGGGCTTTTATCCCGTGATTTTGTGTGAGTTGTTTTGAGTTACTCATACGGGCTTGCAAAAGCTTACCGGGTTTGTTGTGTGACAACCCGGTGCACTATTCAAACGGTGTAGGGGTTAATCCTGCAGGTCAGGGTAATCGTGGCTGAAGCTGAGGTAGCTTGTTGGCAGCAAAACTGGTAGGAAGCAAATTTGATTGGCTTTGCCATTGTTATGACTTCCGCTATGTAGTAAACTCTGAGGAGCTTTTACGTTTTATCTTGTTGTTGACAATTTAATTCGTAAGCTTATGTAATATATGACTCTGTGGGCGGGTCAATATTGACAAAGTGGGTTCAAGACATCAATACGTGTGTAGTTTAAAGGGAAAAAGTTTCCAGGTGCTTGGTATTGATGGTTGAACAATCACGCATATGTAATTGTGGGGTTATATATCGATTTTTATTTGTGTTAAAAATCAGGGGCGTGACAACCACCAACCGCCATCGATCACCTCTTGGCCACCAATCCCAACGCACAACGCCTTCCGGAATCGTCGGTTCCGAACCCCATCCAAACCATCGAGACACCGGCAGCTTTCCACCAAAGACTTTGGGAATTTGCAATGAGAAACCACAACACCGGTAACCCCATCACCGATTCCCCCTACACAATCTGGAGAGGGGAGTTCCCCTGCCCTAGCCTCCTATGTAGAGCTGACCGGAGATGAGTAGAAGCCCCCCACTGCCGCCGACCACAGCCTCTCAAGCGAGAGTAGAAGAAGAAAAAATAGAGAAGAAGTCATAGCATTTTTAGCTAAAAGTTAAATATACGTAGTTAATTTTGAACTTTTACTCCAGTAGTGTTAGTTAATTGCAAGTTAATATTTTTGCTCTGGTAGTGTTAGTTAATTGTAAGTTAAGAAATCGAACATGGGAATATTTATTTTTTGTTATTTTTATCTCTTCTCGATCTCTAGTTAAATATATATAGTTAGAAATTTTAGTAAAAGTTAAAGTTAACTTTCATTTTGATTTTCTGTTAGAGCAGTAATTTATCTCAATATTAATTAAGTATTTAACTTTATGCCAAATTAGCTATTTTGTTGGAAATGTTCTAAATATTGTGTAGCATTATTAACGTACGTTACTATGGTAATCACCTACATGAAACCATCTGGTCCTCTGAGCACAAAACAAAGGTCTGGTCCCAAACTTCAGCAGAGAAAAGAACAGGTTTCTTTACTCGAGTATGTCAATTATAGTTGACATGAAATAAATTGGAGCTTGCATGGTTGGTCTGTTGGCCAGGTAGTAGATATCAATCTGAAACGAAAGTCTTAAAATACATTGAATATGTTCAACTCTATCACTATCACGGTCTTAAATTAGAGATGACTCTTAACCACAAATGTAACACCACTGGTATGAAAATTAATGATTGCGTGGCCGGTAAACTATCAATCCTTAGAAAAGAAAGAAAATAAAGATGAAGAAGCAGAAACGTTGTGAGCAACCTTATCCAGCAAGGTTCGGTCTGAGGTGAGCTAGAAGTCAGAAGAGGTGGCATTCCTCAGGCCCCGGGTAGTTTTCTCTCAAATTAATTCTCTAGTTTGTCTTCATATATTATGCTTAATGTAAAAATCGACAAATCGTCGTGATGCTTATCAAGTAGTGCATTTTTTTTTTAATATATATTAAAATAATTCTCAATATATATATATATATATATATATATATATATATATATTTAATAATATGAGCCGATGTAATTTTAAGGCCAGAAGAAACTCTCGATACAAGTTGAACCTTGGAAAATTTTAAACGATGAACAATCTCCTCTCTTTCTCAAGTAAAAAAAACATGTATATTTGACTTTTTTATAATGAGTTCTAAATATATTAAATCTCTAGTTTACTCGCAATGTTCTTCGACTTTAACGAAAAAGTAGACAGAAGTAGTAACCTATTTGACGTACATAATCATAAAATATATAATCGGGCATTATTTAAGTAATTTGCTAGTAGTAAGTACGAAAGCATAACCTTTGTTGATATAGAAGAGTCTTCAGCAATTATTGTTTGGCATCCGAGACTCTTTTGACTGTCTAATTTTACACCATTATAGGCAAAGTGAGTACGTAATTAAGTACAGAACCCAAGATGGCGGAGTATCTATGGTAACAGTATAGCTTGAAATTGGCTTACTAATGTATATATGGGTGACTCAAATTGTGTGGGTTCTTCTTCTATTGGAAGGTTTTGGAAGAAGACGTACATGCATTTCAAAACTCACACATTTGCATGGTGATGACATTCTGCCCACTCTTTGTACGTAATCTGGCCAAGAAGATGATTCAATTTGAACATGCATATCTATGTTCTTTGTAGTTGTGACCATGAAATAAGCTTTTGTTCTGTGACTGCAACATCTCTGCTTGTACCTGGTTTTCAAGCTAGACTTGCATCAAAACACCTCTGGAAAGAAATAAAAAAAATGGCCCTTCATTTTCTTGATTATCGAGTCTATTTTGTCCCCTAGTGTTTTGTTTCTCTTACGGTGGGCACACTAAAAAGAGGATTCTCTTAGTATTTTTATTTTTTTGAATCCAAGGAGGTCAGATATATTAATGTTCAGCAAGCAGTACCAGAAACGACACACCCATAAGGGCCGACAGAAAGAGCCGTCCTGTAGGACATACAAAGGACCTATACTAACATAGAACCTACGCACTCCTGGGTACACCCACCTTTTAAGGACTAATAAGCACCTTTATTCTTACAAAATCTAGTAGCTCAGAAGCAAGGAAATATAAAAGTAACAACCGAACTAACTAGATTTTGTGACCTATGAAAATTTAAACATTGCTAGTAGATGAGGGTGCAAACTCCTCATCTACCAAAATAAAATTAAAAACAAAAAAGACAAAAGCAACCCAAACCCTAGCAAAGATGGAAGCCAAAGCCCATGAAAAGGCCCAGACCCAACCACATTTGCTAAGGACACCCCAAGCATATGCTTTTTCCATCACCACACCGCCGCCGCCGCCATCTGCAGCGCCGCCGTCCTCTTTGAATCCCTGTAACAACGCTTCCCAGCCTGCCTCGCGAGTCGGGATCCCAAATCCTGCCCTACTGACCTCCTTCAGGCCATCACCAGCATAGCCAAAAAAGCCACCACGTTGTACATCCCCATCCCCAGAACGATCACCCACCCAGAGAGCCCAAGTAGGAGCACCGTCGCCCTGGAAACCTCCATCCCCATATCCGCCATCACCGTGGGTCACCGCCGACGATACTGTCCCATCTCCAGGATCGAAAGACACCCAAATCCTCGCCCATTCCTGATCACCTCGAACCCACTTCCGATCCATTCTGGTGCCTTCGCAAGCAGTGAAGAAACCAGATCCTAGATCGGGATGAACCCGGTCGGAGGCGCCCAGGACAGCCTGAAAATCCTCTACGCTTTGGTCGATCCCCTGAACTGGTCGGGCCAACCCCACTCCGGCAACCCCACGACCCTGCAGCGAACCACCAGTGCCAACCAAAGCGATTGTACAATCCCTATCACCGTCGGAAGTCTGACGACCCCGATCCAAAACCCAGACTCGCCCGTCCAACTCAGGCCAAACCAGATCCACGCCATGAGCGCTCGGTCGTCGATCAGCCTTCCAAACAGCAACACTACCCTCCCAATCAGTCACCACAGGGAGTCCACACCAAGGCGGCGCTCCGAGCAAGAAAACAGAAGCAAAAACAAGAAAGAAACGATTAGCTACCAGACGAGCAATAGCCATAACCATCAAGATCTGGGAATCCTGAGAGATTTGTCGAAGGGGGAAAGCCAACGATAAACCCTAGCAGAGTGCTAGGTCAAGAAAAAGACATTTTATAAAAAGAGATGTCAGAAAGAACATCACTAGTACTTGAGTTAATTGTAGGATTCTCTTAGTATTAGTCTAACCCAAAAAATAAAAATCAAACTAAATCTCAAGATTTTGTCTCTGCTTTCTCCACATAATTTTGGTAATTGGGCTAAACTATCACAGACAAGCATGACACGGACTCACAGTATAGTCACTTTAGTGCAGCAAATTCATGCCATATTTTCTTCCATCATACAGATTCTTAGAAATCTTGGGACATGGAAGGCAACATAATTTAACCAAGGGGAAATGATAACTAAAGAAAATCTAAAATATAAAACCCCAAAACGAATCTAAAAGGAAACCATAAAACTTACCCAAGAGAAGAAATAAGATTATTGCAACGATGATGAGTGTTGGGATTTCGACTAAGCCTCCAGAAGGCGGTTCAACTCTTCAACTAGAGAAATTAAATTCAAGAAAGATGAGCCACCTTCTTCCACGGCCCTCCTTGCTTTCTCTCCAAGCTCTTTAATCCTGCTTCTCATTTCCACTGCTTCATCACCTACCATGATTCTAGTCACTGCTTTCTCTATGGCCCCCCTCCTCACACTCGCTTCAGTCTTCGCAGGTAGATCCACAAATGAAACCCATTGTTCAGAACCAACGGGAACGCCAATCCTAAGTATCTCAGTCACCAACTTCTCATTGTAAAACTGCTCATCGCTCATCACCGGCCACGTAATCATTGGAACCCCGGCAGACACTCCTTCAATGGTAGAGTTCCAGCCACAATGAGTCACAAATGCTCCTATTGCTTCATGCTCAAGAATCAGCACTTGGGGAGCCCAATCTCTTATAATCAGGCCCTTACCTTCCGTTCTCTTCTCAAATCCTTCAGGCAACCAGTCTTCTTCGTCTTTCTTTTCTTTCTTCACAACCCAAATGAAGTCTTGTCCAGAAGCCTCAAGGCCTATTGCAATTTCTAGTAGCTGACAATCAGCAAAACAGATGATGCTTCCGAATGATATATACACAACCGAATGGGGTTTCTTTGAATCAAGCCATTTCAAGCACTCATGTTTCTCAGCAGTCGAGCTTTCCATTGCTCCCCTCTCTGCTTTATCCTCTGGTGCCTTGTTGCACAACGAAACGGGGCCGATATGCCACGCCTTCCTCCTAAAAACTTTCCTGTAATGATCTGCATAAGCTGGTTCTAGTTCATAAAAGCTGTTAACAATAACCCCATAGCTCCTTTCTTCGCTCTCTGTGGATGCTTTGAGCATGTTCAAGAATTCTGACTCACCATCTAGATTGGGAAAAACTGGTAATTGGCTTCTATTCATCTTGATCTCATCAGGGAGATTAGGAATGACAAAAGATTCTGAATCAGACGACAACTTCGTCTGAGGTTGATACATCATCACACTCAGTGAAGCGCACAATGGGAAGAAACCGATTCCATGGAAATACAGCCTTGGAATTCCAAACTTGGCGGCCACATCTGTAGCCCAAGGAAAGAAACCATCAGCAACAAGGCAATGAGGACGATGTTCGTCTAAAACCTGCTCAAGCTGTGGTTCAAGTAAATAGGTGGCTTTGACAAATTTTTCCACCATGTCTTGTGTTCTAATCAAGTCGGGATCTTCGCAGTCTTGAGGCAACCCAGCTTCAGTAGAGGGGAATTTGATGAGAACAAGTTTGACTTCACCTCTTTGGGTTGCTTTGGAGAAGAGTGGTGCATTTAGGGGAGTGGTCACTATGGTGCATCTTGCCCCACGAGAAGAAAATAGTTTGGCTATGTCTATAATGGGTATGCTGTGGCCACGAGCCATGAAAGGAAGAAAGAAAATATGAAGCTGTTGAAGGGATTTGGTTTCCATGGGGCTGCAATGCACTGAGCACAGAGTCTCAGATAATGATAATATATTAATATTCGTGTCCAATTAATTTTTGTTAGGTGCTCAGTTTACCTAATCCCACCGTCTCTAAATCTCTAATAAAACGCCATTCACATTTTTTTATGTTTATGAATTAATTTTTCTTATGTCCTCAGTATACATCTAACTCCATCAGACCATCACTGTCATGATCTGAAAACCCACCGTCTCTAAGAACAAGTTCACCCGTTGGGTCACCGGGTCACCTACTATTCACTGTTTTTTAGTGTATATTTTCATTCTCTGGGTCACGAAATACACTGTGCTCGTGACCCAGGGCACGAAATACACTGTGCTCGTGACCCAGGGCACGAAATTAACACTAAAAAGTAGTGAACCCAGAACACTGTACCAGGTGACCCAGGGCACGAAATACACTGTGTTCGTGACCCAGGGCACGAAATTAACACTAAAAAGTAGTGAATAGTGGGTGACCTGGTGACCCAACGGGTGAACTTGCCCTAACAAAACGCCATTCTTATTTTGTTTATGATTTAACTTTTGTTATTTCCTCACTTTACCTAATGTATAGATCTGATGGCTAATATGATATCATGTTACAAGAATTTTTTTTTTGTCTGAACTTCCGAAATTTCAATCGTTAATATAAATTCAGTATGGTCTAAGCCAATAGAGTACAACTTGAATGACCAAGTACAAATCCCAGATTTCAAAGAAAAATCTTGGCCGACTAGTTCTTCTTCTTCAGTGACTTGAGCTCTGAAATCAGAGCATCCACTTCTGCATATGATGACCCACCTTCTTCAACAGCTCTTTTGGCCTTCTCCGCAAGATCTCTGGCTCTCTTCCTCATCTCCACCGCCTCATCTCCACCACCCACCACCTTCCTCACCGCATCTTCCACCTTCTCTCTCCCAATCAACTCCTTCCTCTCCATATTCCACGACGCCCACTCTTTGCTCCCAACCTGAACACCAATCCCCAACAAATCAGTAATCAGCTTCTCATTCGAGAACTGCTCCGCCGAGAGCGGCCACGTGATCATCGGCACACCGGCGCAGACACTCTCCAGTGTCGAGTTCCACCCACAGTGACTCACAAACCCACCCACAGACTTATGCTCCAGCATCAAAATCTGAGGAGCCCATCCCCTTATCACAACCCCTCTTTGACTCTCCCTCATCCTCTTCTCAAAACCCACAAGCCAATTTTCCTCATTTTCATGATTCTCATTCTCAGATGTACACACTTTCCCAATAACCCAGACAAAACCCTGCTTAGAATTCTCAAGCCCATGAGCGATCTCAATCAGTTGCTTATAAGACAATCGAGCCAAGCTTCCGAAACTAATGTACACAACCGAGTTAGGTTCTTGAGAATCCAACCAATTCAAACACCACTTCATGTTCTCCTCATCAAAAGAAGCAGCTTGTCCCCTCTCAGATTTATCAGCTTCGTCTCTGTTGCATAGCGAAACCGGGCCGATCCCCCACGCCTTCTTCCCCAATTCCTTCTTGAAATAGTCAGCATATTTCGACTCCAATTCATAGAAGCTGTTCACCACAACCCCGAAGCTCTTATCCTCCAATTGCCCAAACTTATCAGGCCCAGATTTGTTTCTGGAGAAAACAGGGAGCTGGGATTTCGTCAGTTCGACCCGATCAGGCAGACCCGGCACCACAAACGGCTCCGAATCGGAACCCAGTTTCTCGTGCGGCCGAAATCGGCTGACATTGTGCATCACGCAGCGGGAGAAGAACCCATTTCCGTTGAAGACGATTCTTCTGATTCCGAGGGAGTCGATGAGGTCAGAGGCCCAGCGGTGGAAGATGTCGATGACGATGCAGTCGGGAGGGTTTTGGGTGAGGAATTGCTTGAGGGGTTGTTGGAAGACGGAGGTGTCGGTGAAGGGGGCGGCGGACATGGAGGTGTCCGGGGGAGCGGCGTCGTTTGGGAGGTCGAGGACGTGGATGGTGATTCGGCGGTTGAGGGTTTGGTCGCGGTGGATGGAGTTGCGGAAGCGGAGGGCGTTGGAGAGAGTGGTGGAGAGGATGGTGGACTTGGCGCCGTGGGCGGCGAAGACTCGGGCGGTGTCGATCATCGGGATTTGGTGGCCGCCGCCGACGAAGGGGAAGAAGTACAATTCAACTGGAGGTTCTGAATCCATGGTGGGAAACTGAGAGAATGAGAAACAGTGTGGAAATGGGATTATGTCAATAGAGTTTGAATTGGTTTATATAGGGGTCAGATAGAGTAGTATACAATTGTGATTCGAATTCTATACTCTAGAGAGGTTACATCAGATAATAACAGGAGAGGGCCAGAAGGGTGTGCTTCACGCCCTCGTGATTGTTGAAGATAATACAATAATGGCCGGTCGAGTAGTACAGTAGCCATTATATGGATCACTTACACTCTTACAGAATCAGCAATAGAAGTGTTAAGAGGATAAATTTCCAAGGGTGATAAGAGACAACATTGGATATAAGTTTCACAACATAATAAGCAGTCGCCGCTTCAAATTTAGAATAATCCGATACTATAGAGGTCACATGTTTAAATCTCACTCACATTATAGGACGAGTGAAGTGATAATAAAATTGTTGTTTCTACTTAAAAAAAAAAATGTGCAATCATCAAAAGATAGATAGCATTTATAACAACTTTGTGCTAGTAGACCTGAACACTTGTTTTGTTGGTTCATGTTGAGCTTTCGAATGTGGAATATAGCCGAAACGAAGCAAAATGAATAGGTTTGGTTTCTTCGCATTTTCAAGTGTTTTTCTTTTGGGTGCAGCTATTGCCACCCTACCATTTCCTTAGTTCACCCTACAAACATTTGAATTATTGAAAGACTATATTACCCAAGTGCAAAATGACTAATAGGTACACTAACTTTCTAAAATTCAAATATGTAAGAAAAAATAAATACATAACCATCCCTAGTCGCCATCTTTTTATCTGGTTTACTTGTAAGTTTTACTGGGTACGCCTTATATACTGCGTTTGGGCAACCCTCTTAACAACTAAGAGATCCATTCGAGGAACACAGGGACTAGTCGAAGTAATGATCCTCCCACTATTGGGAGGATCATTACTTTCAATTGAGATAATGAAAAATCATTTCATCCTTTTACTTTTTAGTTGGAACTTTAGGCGGTTCGCTAAAAAAGATGGCGAAAAAAATTATTCCTAGAGTTGAGACTAAAAGGAATGTATAAACAAATGCTTCCATAGATTCGATCGTGGTTATAGCTTCCATACCTGTTTATTTTGGACCGTCTCCCGGATAAAGAAAGAACAAAAGTCAAAGAAAAGGCAGCGAGTCAAATGTCAAATCAAGATTTATCCGGTACCCCAACCCTATAGTCAGTCAAATAAAATAAAAACGAAAAGTAACAAACCAATATTGTACTACCTGTCTTCGTGTAGTTGGATCTCCAAGTTTTTGGAATGCTCCAAATTCCACTTGAGCATCTAAATCCGGATCAATACCAGCAAAAACATCTCTAAACAAGGTTCTAGCACCATGCCAAATGTGTCCAAAGAAGAAGAGCAAAGCAAACGAAGCATGCCCAAAGGTAAACCAACCCCTTGGACCGCTACGAAAAACACCATCGGATTTCAAAGTAGCACGGTCTAATTCAAAAATTTCACCCAATTGAGCACGTGTAGCATATTTTTTCACAGTAGCAGGGTCACTATAACTGACTCCATTCAGTTGCCGTCATAGAACTCAATAGTTACACCTACTTGTTCGACACTATATTTTGATTCTACCCTTTTAAAAGGAACATCGGCTCTAACAATTCCGTCCTCGTCGACCAAAACAACTGGAAATGTTTCAAAAAAACGTCGGCATACGACGTACAAAAAGTTCATGCCCCTCTTTATAAAACTATTAGTGTTAACTTCATTAAAATCTTTGCAGTACCCTTTGTGAACTTCATCGAAAGTGAAAAATTTAAAATACGGAAAAAAAATAAAAATCAATCTCTTCTTCGTTGCTCATAGTTATTAACTTACTAATATTTTGACATGAATTGAAACAAACGAACATTGAAATTGAAAAAAAAATAGAAGTAAATCTGATTATGATTTTATTAGGAAACTTAAATATATTTTAGTTTTTTTATTGGTATAAATTAAATATGGAATTTAAGTTAAATTTTTTTTTTATTGAATATATCTTATAAGGATATTTCTGGAAAGAAAAATGGGTTACATAAGTAAATTGAATAATTGAAATTAAAACATACGGTGTAATGAGCAAGTAGGGTGAACAAAGAAAATTGTAGGGCGACAATAGCCACACCCTTTTCTTTTTTCTTTTTTCATTTATGCAAGTAGTTGAGGTTGATTATCTCTAAACTGATAAAAAAAATAACTAATGTCTCTTATTGCCTCTTAACCCAGACAAAAAATTATAATAATTCCAGCCTTAAATCCTTGATGTTTATGGTGGTGTATATGATGTTAGGGGTTTTGCCCTTCTATGAGGAAAACAATTAGGAGTTGAAATTGATTATGAGGCAAAGAAAAAAAAAAAGAATCAATGAATGATTAAAGGTAGTTCTAGTTGGACCTCCAAATTTGATATTTGGACCTCCCATACTTAGTACACCTCTAATTTACTTTTTAGAATACTTGAAAAGCTAAGTAGACCTCCTTATTTTTACCAAAACGCCCTTGAATATAAGATCCAACAATCTATTACTACACTTTTTATCTCTATCTTCAACTACGAGAAAAACAATGAATCAAAATCACATGATATTGCTCTCTTATGAGTAGGTCTCTCCTCCACAAAAATTAATCTGAGGATTGATTCTCAATCTTGATATATTGTTGGAATCCCTTTGAATTTGCTAAAAGAAGAATTTCAAGGATTTTGGGTAGGAAAATTGAGTAATAATTATATCATAATATTCAATTAATTTAGTTTTAAAAAATTCCAAATCAAATTGTTTTGGATTTACCTTTGTATTAAATGATGGGCCATATATAGAACTTATTATTTTTGCTTAATTGTTTTAGGTAAATTATAAAAGAGTTTTTCTCGCCACTAGGGTCAAAATTTTCTTGCACCGAACAAAATGATACCCAACTTTCAAAAGTGATCAAAATGATACTTAAATTTTAAAAACAAATTAACTTGATACCCAACATTCATAAGTGATCAAAATAATACCTAACGTTTTAAAAACAAATCAACTTGATACCTCGGTTTATTTTTTGTATCTTTTTGTTAAAATTGATCACGTGTGTTGCGATGTTTTGTGGGGTTATAACAATATTTTACAGAAAAATAGTTTTTCAATTATTTTTTATTTTACTTTGTTAATTCTCTTCTTCTTCTATCTCTACCTCTCTCTCTCTCTCTCTCTCTCTCTCTCTCTCTCTCTCTTCCCATTTTTCTTTTTTTCTTTAGAAGTTGGGAAACATCCGAATTTTATTTGTTTCTACGTCGATGGTAGAAATTGGAATTGAATGGAAGATTTTTTTTTTAATTCTATAGAAGAAGAAGATTGTGTTATAGATGGTTGATGGCCCTCTGACCACAAATCACTTCAATTTTTGGGATTGATTTTGCATTTGATTTAACAAAAAAGTTAGAAAAAATAAACTGAGGTATCAAGTTAATATGTTTTTAAAACTTTAGGTATCATTTTGATCACTTATGAAAGTTGGGTATCAAGTTGATTTTTTTTTAAAAATTTAGGTATCATTTTGATCACTTTTGAAAATTAGGTATCATTTTGTTCGGTGCAAGAAAGTTTTGACCCTAGTGGTAATAAAAACTCATTATAAAACTATACAGGCAATATAAGGAAATTCCAGAAAAAAAAATTTAATTGAATGTTATATTTGGAGGAGGTAAGAAAAGTATTTATTTCCTTTCAAAAAAAAAAAAAAGAGTATTTGTTTATTTTTTTCATTTTTCTCTTTTTGTCCTTATTTATCTTTGGGAGCTTCTATTCATACCTCCAAAATTAGTATTTGTACCTCTATCTTTTTCCAAATTATAGTTGACTTTGTCAACTCATGCCAAATTACTAATAAGGACACAAAAGAGGGGAAAAAATAAAAATAAAAATTTATAATTTTTTTTAACCCCACCCCTCCCCTCCCATGATGTCAGTGAGGTCTGAAACTCTGACATCCACGATATCGGTTATCCTAGATAACCAATAGGTCACAGCTCACAGACAAAAAAAAAAAAAAAAGTCTCTTCTTACGTTTACAAACAATATGTTTCGATGAGGCAATTCGCAAAATTCTGAGCTGTGCATTGCCTATTATATTATTGCTTGCGCTTTTTTTCCAACTCGAAGCAATTAGTAAATATGTGTCTCTCTCCAAGCTAAGGAGCATTATGTTGGACCGGCTTTGGAACACCATGACCACTTTCAGTACGAGCATCTGTACCGACTGTACGTAAATCATAATTAAGTGATGAAAACTTTGTATCCAAAAACTCAGTTTAATTAAAAATTTTGAGAATTGGGAGTAATACCTAAACATCTAAGATAACAGTATACCAACGTGCTTCTATATTCAATTGATTTAATGAAAAATACTATATTGACTACCAACTGGAGATTTTTTTTTTTGTGCAGCTTAATTGTATGAAGGGTAAAATAGGATTGTGAAATCTTCAAAAATTGAATGAGGTTCGACTACTGATTTTGGAAGTATGAATAGAACATAAAAGAAGAAGTTTTTATTGATTTTAGAGATAATTAGATTGAAGTCCAGAAACTAGAGTCCATATTGGTTGTAGTCCGCATCAATTTTTCTTGTTAATTGCGGTCCAATGACTCAGCTGCCACCTCAAATTTATTTCCTTTTCCATCGTGCTGACTCAATCATTATTGGTTTTTCTTTTTTACATGACTAATATGTCCTTATTGAATGTCTTTGCACATAAAAAACAAGAATTAATAGGATTAAAATTAGCAATCTGATTAGTAATTTAATATCATATTTGATGCATATCTTTCTTAAATTATTCTTATTGATTTGGTATAAAATTATGGAATTGATATGAAATTGAATAAGATATTTAATGTAAATCATTCCTAAAATTGTTCTAACTTAAAAGATGTCTTCTATAAGTTAAGAATCTTTCTAAAGCAATATTTTGATAATGTTTTTCTTCAACACCAAAGGTTCTATGGTCGTGGCTCTTATATGTAATGTCAAGAATTTTATGAACGTGGTTCTCCTTGTGGGAAAATTAGGGGAGGTCTAGATAGCAAATTAGTTATCTATAAAAGTTAGGGGGGTGTATTCAATTCAGATTTTAAAAGATTTTGTTTGAATTTTTATAATCCATGGATTTACTTAATCCACGGATTGTTTAAATTCTATATGGACTCTGATTGATTCTAATGGATTGATTTACTGGTATTTGTTTTGATTTTACAAGTCCTTATGATATTTTTGGTAGGTTAATTTTTTTTTTCTTTAAAAGCAATGGATGTATGGATCCAACTATAATGTTATATCAATGACAAAATAGTGTGTGTGTGTGTGTGGCAATGTACCATTCTTTATGTTGTGTATAATGATATATGAATAATAAGAGAAAACTAATCAGCCAAAATGTTACACAAAAAATAAAGTAATAAACTAATGACATAATTTATTTCATATCTAATTTACAAAAGAAACATGCATGTGTGTATGTATCACTTAACAATACCATTGAAAGTGAGCTTAATTAGCTAGAGAGATTAAAAAAAAAAATTAGATGAAAGCAGAGGCAGAGGCAGAGGATGATAGTGGGAAGATAGGTCCAAGAAAAAATGGATGAGTGTCACCTATTGAGAGCTGCTTTTTTTTTTTTTTGTGAATAGCTTCTTCATTTTTTGAGTGGGAAAGAATCCATCAAAATCTCTTGGGAAGTGGTTGGATTGTTTTTGAGTTTTGATATGTATAAAAAGCACTATAAAATCCTCCAAAATCCAGCATTTAATGAAATCCTTAAAAATCCATATACTTTTGAATATCTGCAGATTTGAATGGATAATTCTAAATCTTAATTGAATACATCAAGATTTTAAAGGATTATTTAAAATCCCAATTGAATACCCATAGACTTTCAAAATACAAAAAAATCTTATAGACTCTTAAATGAATACACCCCCCTAGTTTGAGGTCTATTAAGTTGGGAGGTCCAAATGCTAACTTTGGAGGTATGAATAGAAGCTCCCTTTATCTTTTCATATGACTTGACAAAATCTATTAATAATATAAAAAAGTTAGAGGTTCAAATATTAAATTTGAAGATCCAACTAAAATCACCCAATAATTAATAGAAGAAGTGAAGAACATAAATATATGAGAATTGTCGAACTGGGGATGGCAAGAGAGTTTATTTGGCTGAGAGATTGATTGTGGTCCAGTCTATATATTTTGAACCAAGTTTCTTTATCCCCCGATCTCTAATTAACCCATGTTTTACGGATTGGTTCGGTACTTCGGTTAAGGTTACCAACAAATTTAGAATGCAACTCAAAAGAGAACTGTATGTAACCCTTTTTGGTTCTAAAAAACATAAACGCAAATTCTTTCAAAAAAAAAAAATATATATATAAACGCAAATTTCAAAATAGAAACGTATTCAGGTTGGGTCAGTTTGGGTTTTTTGAAGGGTCAGTTTGGGTTGGTTGTCTGTTTGGTAGGCTTTTCTGCCCACCCCTCAAATCCAGATAGATATTGCAACATGTCCAAAAGCAGACAAGTGTAGTAATGAACGGGCTTGAGAGCAAAACCCTGAAAACATCAGTGGAAACCCTTTGGGCTTCATCGAATTAAGCACCCAAACCCATTGGGAACTTGGGACATCCCAAGTCTTTTGCTTTTTTATCATCGCTTGATTAATCAATAATCATAGATAAAAGAAAACCATTGTGTTCTTTATGTATGTAAATGCGGTTTGTCTATGAAACTACTTTACTTCTATAGCGAACTAAGTTTATTTGATATATCGGTACATTAATCGATCATCGAATTATAGTTAAATTTTATAAAAGAGGAAATTTAAATAAAAAATTTCACCTAGCAGAAAATAAATAGGGCTGGGGCTAGGCAATATTATATTCTCCAAATTGATCAAGAAATTAATAACTGCGTTTTGGAAACAAGTCGAACAACGACCGAGTAGAGACAAAAAAAAAAAGCATTTCTTATTAGTGATTGGTATTTGAGGTGAGGGTTTGCTCACCAAAATCAATCCAAATCTTTATAAGGGATTCACATGATCACATGTAATGCTTCCTCATTCTTTAGAAAAAAAAGAAAAAAAAATCTATTGATTCATCAATTAATACTCGTATCAAAATTCAATACATGTACTATGAATTTCAACATGTCCAAGTGTTTTTTTTTTTTTTTTTTTTGGTATGGTTGAAAGATTGTTTGGAGTTTAGGGAGAATATCACAAATGATCACTCAACTTTTACCTATTCGACACTTTGGTCACTCATCTTTTAAATATATCACTTTGGTCACTAAACTTTAACTTTGTTATTCACTTTAGTCACTTCGTTAATTTTTTTCATTAAAAAAAATTGATTTGCCACAATATTAATGATATTTTCATCCAACCAATTGTGAAAAATTGAGAAATCTGTATTAGAATGATTGGGAGAAGTGATTAAAGTGAGATAAAATGCCCCTTGGATGACTAAAGTGATTGACAGAGTAATAATTGAGTGACCAAAGTGATATATTTGAAATTGAGTGACCAAAATGTCGAATGAGTCATAGTTGAGTGACCATTTTTGGAATTCTCCCTTGAGTTTAATACCTAGTCCCCCTCATTATAAATTTTTAGCTCCACCCCTGGTGGTTTCTACGAACTTCCTTTAAAAGGTGAATATGTTGATTGGCTAAGAAAAGGTGGATTGTGTTATTCATATGATTCATACTAAAAGTATAACTTGAAATAATAGGGGTTTGATCAAACCCACGATCACATCCAATAGATTTACTCTGCTTTTGATTTCAGAAATCATTGATGAGGACAGAAACTGGAACATCAGTCATCTCAAACCATTTCTTGAAGCCTAAGACATAAGAAATATAAAGGCTATTCCAATTGGATAGGTAAATGAAAATGACACACTAGTCTAGCCACATACAAAGAATGGAAATCATTCAATCAAAAGTGGTTACCAAAGATTGAAGGCTTCTCTCAAACCTGTTATAAAGTGCAGTCATTCTTCTTCTCTGCAAGTTAACCCAAAAATCTGGAATTTGGTTTGGAAATCTCACTCCATCCCAAAGATTTCAAATTTCCTTTGGAGGGCTTTTTCGAATGCCTTGCCCACAAGTTGGAACTTGTTTTCAAGGAAGATGGCCTCAAATCCTATTTGTCAAAGTTGTGGCGAATATCCTGAAACCATTGAGCACTATCTACTCCTATGTCCTTGGACCACGGCATTGTGGTTTGGAGGCACAATTGGCTACAAACCTGATAAACAGCGAATCACAACCTTGGAGGCATGGTTATTGGAATTACATCAAAAGGTTGCCCTCTTGTCTGGTGATCAAAATACTTGTTGCATTGTGTTTTCTTTCATTTATGGGAGATATGAAAACACATGTGTGAGGTTGTTATGAAACATGGGCAGCCAAATCCCCTAGTCACCCTGCAAAATATTCAAAGGAGCCTTTGTGAGTGGTCAAATGTGTCAGGCTTGTTGACCAGCCCTCATCATGATGCTACTAGTCATGAACCCCACCCTGGTTGGCAACCCCGCAATCCGGCTTATGTAAAAGTGAATGTGGATGAGGCATGGAATGAAGACAATCACCACAGTGGGGTTGAAATTATTATCAGAAATCATAGGGGTCACTCTATTGCTAGTGCAAGCATCCATGAGAGTCACAACTCTGCCATCGAAGTGGAGGCTGAGGCAGTGGTTAAGGGCCTCCAACTCACTGCTCACATGAAACTTCAAAAGATCATTGTTGAAGGTGATTGCAAAGAAGTCCTAACAACACTCAACAACTCATCAATCTCCCCAAACTGGAGAATATCCTCTATGATCAACAAGGTTTCTCATCTAAAAACTTTGTTTGCCGGGATCAGTTGGAATTGGATCCCTCGTGAAGCTAACTGTGTTGCGAATGCAGCGGCCAAGCTTGCCAAGTTGAGGTTGCACTCTCAGAATTGGACCAACAAGACTCCAACCTCTATAATCTCCATTCTAAGAAGTGACGGCCTCCCAGGCCCCCCATGTAACTAACTATCAAGCTGTGTCCTCCATTGCTTTTGTGTTGTAGTCTAGTTCTCTCCTTATTCCTAGTTTTGTCCTCTGTAGTTCTTTCGCTTGCCCTCGTGGCCTAATGAATCATCATTATTGACCCAAAAAAAAAGTATAACTTGAAATGCATGTGCAATGAAACTATTTGGGATAAGAAAACTATACAGATGATCATGAGTGACATTTTTTTTGGAATGCATAGATCAGAATGTGGTCTTTATATACAGTTCATTGATTGGGCTTGGCTTGGGAATCCTAGGAAGTCTAGCAAGATCAACCCACAAATCTAGTTGTAAACATGGACAAATGGCCCGTAGTATTTAACATACTTGACTCAAGCAAGTACCACGAAGCATATATGTATGTAATGGTCAATACAAATAACTTTCAAGACTAATCACTAGACCTGTCAATGGACTGATATTTGACCCAAATTTGTTGATGATAGATGGATTTGAATTTGATAATTTAATCTGTTAATCTATAACAATCCGGATCTGTTAATCTGTTAACTTAACGGATCTAGTTGTTCCGATCTGTTAATAACACAATCCGTCTTTATAATAATAAAATATTATATTTATCCAGTCTTACTCATCCAAGAAATAATTTTAAGATTTGATCAAAAATAAAAAAAAATAAAGAGACTGTGAGGAACAACTAAATCTCAGTCACATGTATTAAATTTAAATGTCAAAATTATAACAATATAAAACTGTGTATCCAGGTAGGGTCTCGGGGGACCTTTTCAAATAAATGTTATATAGAATTATAATGAGATGGATGAATTGCTTATCATTGGTTGAATTACATGTTGAATGTTATCGCTTTCTATAACAACATGTGTAAGCAATGATTTTGCAAGCATTATGATTACGATGACATTCATCATACATATGCATTGTGGGGAATTGGAAATGAGTATGAAAGGATATGACAGTGATACTGATATTCAAATGGGAATGAAAGAAATGAATTTGTTTGAGTAGTTGAGTTTACGTTATGAGGCATTCAGGATCAGGATCTATAGTCAGCCCAAAATGGGTTTCAGAACTATGTTTATAATCGGCCAGTGAATGCACATTGAGGAAAAACTAGCCCTTTCAACGAAGAATGTTGATAGAACAATCTGATCAGGTTTCGGGTCTGAAGATCATAAGTAAACAATATGGCTAACAATAGGGGTATGTTGATTGAATAGTTACGGGTGTCAGATCATATATTCGAAACATCCATAGCCACCCCCAATTGGTAAATACACAGAATGGGATGTGTAGGCTCTCTTGTTTTGATATATAGACTAACGGGTATGTGAAGTTCATTTGGCGTACATGCATCAAATTATTATCATTTATAAAGTATTGGTTGATAACTTGCTAATTGTGTTACGTAGTTAAGTATAACCTTAAAATGTGGCCCTACTAAGCGAAAGCGCACCTCTATAGATTCTTGTTCAAGTGTGTTACGAGGTATGACATGTTTATCGAGAGGACTAAACGAGACGTTGCTTATGTTTACAAGACTCGAAAATGATTGCAGAATATTAGAGCGGATAGATCGCAAGGCGTTATTTTCTCTTTGTAAGTTATTGTTTGGCTCCAATTTTGTTGCAGTTGGTCAACAGTCTCTTTTATGCGCGGGCGTGCCAGCACCGTTCGGGTGCGGTCGTCGGGGGTGTCCCTTGACCTGACTTCTATCAAGCGATTGTAGACGAGGAGAGCACCAACCTCGTATTGGGATTCTTTATGCCTCGTGGCGAGGACTTTTGCTGAGCTTCTTGAAAATCACAATCGATACTCGATGTTGTAGATCGAGCAGAGCGAGAACCACTGGGAAGTAGAGAGAACTTGCTAAAGCGTGACTTTAGCTTGGCTGGGTTGCTAGGGCGTTACCCTTGCTTGGCTGGTTCTGTAACCGTTGTGGTCGCGGCACTACCGTCGGCTCCCGAGGAGACTAGGACCGAAGCACGTTGACAGAGGGTTTGGTGGCACTGAAAGTCGGCTTCTGAGAAGACTAGGACTAGGAGTGTGATCACCGATAAGAGAAAGAGAATGAGAGGAGTTGCTCTTAGAGAGGTTGCTCTAGAGAGAACTTAGATCATCTTAGAGATGTTGTTGAATTGTGTTGTTGTCCCTTGGTCGCGGCACTACCGTCGGCTCCCGAGGAGACTAGGACCGAAGTACGTTGACAGAGGGTTTGGTGGCACTGAAAGTCGGCTTCTGAGAAGACTAGGATTAGAAGTGTAATCACAGATAAGAGAAAGAGAAGGAGAGGAGTTGCTCTTAGAGAGGTTGCTCTAGAGAGAACTTAGATCATTTTAGAGATGTTGTTGAATTGTGTTGTTCTTCTTTTGGTCGCGGCACTACCGTCGGCTCCCGATGAGACTAGGACCGAAGTACGTTGACAGAGGGTTTTGTGGCACTGAAAGTCGGCTTCTGAGAAGACTAGGACTAGGAGTGTGATCACCGATAAGAGAAAGAGAAGGAGAGGAGTTGCTCTTAGAGAGGTTGCTCTAGAGAGAACTTAGATAATCTTAGAGATGTTGTTGAATTGTCTTGTTGTCTTTGTTACTTGTTGTAGCCTCTATATATAGGCTACCAAGCAACACTATTTGGTCTTAAACAACTCATAATGGGTTAGGTTTTAGCACTTAAACATTAATGGAATGTTAGGTTTAAGCACTTAAACACTAATGGAATGTTAGGTTTAAGCACTTACTGCTCCAATTTTGCTGCAGCTATATCTCCACCAAGAACTCAAAATGGGCCTTCGACCTCTTCACATAAAATGATCCACAATAAGTGTAGAACATTGTGACAAATTTTCAGAGCTTTATTCCATGTGGTTGGGCCGGAAACGCTGCTGGACCTCTTACAGGTCCAGTTTTCCAGTTTTGCTTCTGCAGAAAATTAGACTGATTGTTTGAAGGCCTTCCACTCAAAACTAGCTCTGGCACTCTTCATAAAAAATGATCCTTGGGATGTCTAGAATGGATCTACAGAGTTTCAGCTCATTTCGAGTTCATTTGGTCAGTCTGCCACCCCTCCTTCCTTGTTTATCTCGGTTTCTCCTAGCCGAAGTAGGAAAATGTGCTAAAGTTGACTTTTCATGCTTCCATAGTAGGCTTTATTTAGCCTCTAAATATATATTTCGAAGTTGTCAACAATATATAGCTTGAGCCACTGACTTTGGCTCAATTTCTCCAAGACGTGCCTTGTCAGGCAAAAATGCTCATTTTGGGTCCAAACATTGCCCCCCAGACCTCGAAGTCAAAGGTCTTCGTCTTGACTGAAGAGGTCTTGAATCTGCACTACTCTTATAATGTTGTCGCTCCAAAACCACTTGTATTGGCTTGACTGTTTCCATATAGGCCTCTAAATAGGCCATAAAGCTTGAATGCCGTAATCTGAAATGCCTCTGTCATGAACTGACGCTTCCTTTGCCAACTTTATTGCCCCCCATGGATCTAGCGAAACTTGGGCAGGTCGTAGGCAATCAAAAATTTAGCGTGCCCCCCATGCGAAGGAGACTGCTTTTGATCGCGAATGAGGATCCTTCTCTTCCTTGGAGGTAGCTTCGCTATGTGTATAGCAACAAGTATCTGCCTTGTTTGCTGGCTCTCTGTTGATTTTCTCAAATGTAGGTGTTGGAGCCGCTTTCCTGGCTAGATGAAGGCCTATAGTACTTGGAGAAATAAGATGCAAACTAGCAAACTGTTTGCTTTCATTTAATCCTTCGCGAGTCTTATGCCAAAGAGGATGATTGGATTATGGCTATCGTCATCATGACGTGTGACCAAGTGAAACCACCATATTTTGCTGCAACTTTAGCATCTAAAACCGCATCGGTTTTAATCATGTTTTATTTAAAAAACATCAGGCCACTATGTTGGCCCTGCGGTGGTAGGAAAATGTGGAATATCTTCACTATCGCCTTAGATGCGATTCTCAAGATGGAATAATGACTCATTAATTATCAACTAGGGCCATTCACTGGCCCAGCTAATAAATTAATCTCCAAACATATTTGAGCTATAAATCAAGGCGTATTGGAGAAGTATCTTCACTGTCGTCTTAGATGCGATTCTTAAGATGGAATAATGACTCATTAATTATCAACTAGGGCCACTTACTGGCCCAGCTAATAAATTAATCTCCAAACATATTTGAGCTATAAATCAAGGCGTATTGGAGAAGTATTCTCTGCGACCTAGAAATGGTATCCAAGAAACCATTCGTTATCTATCAGGCAGATGAAATCACTGAGAAAGCCGCATTCGCCTGGCGGACTAACATGAGTGTTCGATGTAGAAGTCAGACCGGAGAGGAGAGAAGTCGACTGATGGGCTATGGTGGCGGTGATAGTCAAGCGAGTCTAGGTCCCACACCTCGCGATCGTTTGCCAGATGATGCTATGGCCTATTATGCGCTTCCCATCCGCCGTCCCATAGCGGCTCTTCGGCAGGTGCCTGGTGATTTTAGCTGTTGGGGACCAAGGAGGAAAGTGGGCTACTGGCCTACCGTCGCTCCCGAGGAAAATGTTTGGTATCAGGAGGTCCGAGCGAGAGATTTGGCCGGATGGGATGCGGTGGGTATCACCCAAACCATCGATCTATGCTTCTATCTTCCCAATAATACTAGCCCTGCACCGCTAGCCGCCGCTCTTTGCTTCTGGAACACCTCCAGCAATACATTCGATTTCCGGTTTGGGCAGATGAGCATAACTCTGCCGGATGTTCTTACCATCACGGGGTTGCCCATTGACTTTGACCCCTATGTGCATGGTCAGTTTGATGGCACTCAATTTTCTTTGAGAATGGATATGGCTGGTCGAGGGCATCACAGCAGATCCTACCTATCCTGGCGCGACTATTACTGCACCCGGCGTGACCATACAGGAGGTATTGCATTCCTGGAATTCTGGCTTTGCAAATTTATCTTTTGCACTTCTTCCAACAAACCTACTGGGCCTTGGAATTCTCTGGCCACTGCTCTCTACAATGGTATTTGTGTTGGCCTTGGGCAACCTGTATTGGGTGCATTATATCGCTCCCTTTATAGAGCCGTAATGCGCCCATTTGATACCGACATTAGTGGCCCCTTCTGGATCCTTGCCTTTTGGCTGCAGATTTATTTCCCTCTCTTCCGTCGCGGTGATATTCCAAAGGAACCTCCAGTTGATTCCCTTTTGGGGAACTGGCTTTGCCGCAACGTAAGGTATCGAGCTCCACCCTACTCCGAGTGTTTTATTTTCTTGTACTTGCTGGGTCATGCCAGACCCAAAAATAGTCCTTTCTAGGCGATTTCCTCCTCCCCTTGATGATGGCTTTCTGCCCAGTGGACGGGATCATAACGAAAGAGCCCTCCTGGCCTTTCGTCGCGCCATCTCCTGCTTGGATATTCGTCTTGCCACTGACCGCGTAAGTTATGAGCTCTATGCCCCTAACCACTTTGCACGCCAATTTGGGTTGGCCCAGTTGGTACCCTGGCCTCTGGTTGATTCTGCCAATTACTACACCTCTTGGCGGAGATTAGCCCTACCTGGGTCTACCCCCTTTCAAAGTCGGTTTACTTTGATAGTGATTCCCCCTTGGGTCAGAGCGCTGTACCCCCTCAATGATGTAGACGATGATTATGCTGATTGGTGGAAAGAAGTGTCCGTGAACTGTTGGGACCCGCCACATGACGAACTCTTCGTCCTGATCTTTCGTGGCATGACTAGTCCTGGTCCGGAGGACCGCAAGATTCTTGAGCGCTTCTCCAACCCTGCAGCACAACCCCCGCGACCTATTCTACCTTCTCGCTCATCGCGTCCAGGGATACAAATCCACGAGCCTAGGGCAACAGTATGTTTTTGTCTTTCTTCACCATTCCTTTTCCTTGGCTTGAGTATCAATCCTTATTGCTAAGTGCATTTGTTTTATTTTTAGCGTACCACCTGGAGCAGGGCAGCCTCTACTCAGGCCGGGAAACAGAAGGCAGTAGCCGAGGAGCCTCCTGAGGGGGAGTCCTCTGATGATGACGATGTGAGCCTTGCTGAGGTAAACTGCCCCAGACTAATTCTGACTTTGCACATTTGGCTTTCCAGACCCCTTCTATTTTCTGAGTTGTGATTCCTCTTCTGTGCAGGTAATTGCTGCTCATACTTGCAAACGTGGTCGCGCCCAAATCGCTGAAGAGGACTTTGAGGATGACGAGCCTCTGTCAATGTGGCTGGTAAGCTCTGGCCCTGTTTTATTTTATTTAAATTTTAGAATCTTGGCAGGATCTTCATTATGTATCTTTTGACAGGTCCGTTAGAGGACCACTGATCCCTCTCGCCTAAGTGAGGCTGGATCCTCAGCCGCTGCAGAAGAGCCAATTCTCTCGCTAGTTCAAGCATCAACTAACCCCGTGGCACCTCTTCCATCTCCTACATCTACAGAGCATCTGCAAGGTCCTACCATTCTAATAACGATCTCTGATGACGACTCCTCGGAGGATGAAAGCGTGGAAAGCCACTCTGAGACTTCTGCCGCTTATGAGGAACTGATGACGACAGAGATTCTCGCGGCACTAGAGGTTCAAGAGGTGAATGAGGTGGGGCCTCTTCCTCTTGGTGACCACGTACCAGATATTGACCTGACAGCTCGAGAAGTAAGCCACTGTTTGGCCAATACTTTCCATTTCCCTTTAGATCCAACCCCGTTTTCTGACATTTCTGAATCTAACCAGGATTCTGTTTGTACCGAGGAGGTGGCTACAAACGCTGAGGGTCCTATCGGCCGGACAGTCACCCCAGAGATGGAAAATGATACTGACGGTGGTGGTGCCCCCCAAGTCTCGCGAATAAATAAGACAACCGTCAAAGCCGAGGGCCCTGTGCTTGAATCTGCTCCACTTGCCCATGGTGAGCCGCGAGTTGAATTTCCAGATTCTCCCGCGGCTGAAGGGACAGACCAACCTATTGAAGATGAAGAAACTGAGGAAGCTGTCCACCCTTTTGCATTGGTGGTTCGTGATCCTGTGGCGCCTCCGCCGCCTCCTCCTCCTACCAGATTCGAGAGATTGATGAGGGTGTTGGAGGTAACTCCTCTTTCTGCTGTGGATGAGGCTAAGGTGGTGCTTTAAGAACATCTGGGTCCTCGGGTATTGGAGACTGACATCCTCCCGCGAGTCTTGGAAGCCCTAAGGTATCTTTGCCAGGAGAAGACATTGACCCTGCAGCAATTTAGTGCCATTGACGATCTGCTGAATGAACTTGGTGAGGCCCGCCAACGTCAACCGGCCGCGAACGCCCAGGCTCATGACACTCGAGAAGCTTTGAATAGCCTCTCTCGAGAAATGGACATCTCTCGCGGTATTTTAAATGAGCGAACCAACCGCCTGCGGGAACTACAAATCCAAAGGTCCGACTTCAAACTTCGGATCGAGCACCTCCATACCGGTTTAGCCTTTGTTGAAAATGCGATTGCTACAGAAGAAGCCCAACTCGATGAACCTCTGGCAGCTTCTGAAGAAATTGGCCGCAACCTGGCCCATCTCAGAGAACGGGCCACTCAGGCCGAAGCTAGTGCTATTGCGGCGAACCTCCGCGTGGAGGAACTTTGCTTGAAATTGAGCTTTGTGAGCCAATCTCTGTAGGCCCCCTCGAAAACCGTTCGGTCTCCTCACATGCTATTAATCCTCTCTTTTCCGAGATTTAAGGCATTAATCACTCGTTGAAAAACAACGGTCATGAAAAAATAATCTCGTGAATAGAACAGTTACCTCCTCGAAAACCGTTCGGTCTCCTCACATGCTACCTCTCTTTTCCGAGATTTAAGGCATTAATCACTCGTTGAAAAACAACGGTCGTGAAAAAATAATCTCGTGAATAGAATAGTTACCTTCTTGGAAACCGTTCTCGATTTACTGACATCGGTTTTGAAATTGAGCTTCATCCAAGGGTAGGGATTTGCCTGAAGTCCCTATAAATAGTTGTATATAGGGAAGGGAATACTCACAACAACTTTTCTGGAATATTCAAGAAATGGCCTTTCAGTCCTTGCTTCTTTTTCTCCTTCTTCACAAATCTTCCCCTCATGAAATGACCTTTAGCCTCTAAATTTTTAGGCTTTATGGCGTAATCTTAAGCCTGGTTTAGGCCTTATGGCGTAATCTTAGGCAACCCCTTGTTTCTCCTTCTGGAATCCTGCAACAACAATGCCAGGCTTCAGATTGGTTTAGAAACGCAAGGGGGCTCCGAGTGTGGGATCCACGATCATGCGAGATCATCTTTGTCATAATCCTACACGCGGAGTGAAACGGAGAAAGGGAGGACGGCCACTCTGAGGTTCGCCTTTCCTCCTCTGTTTTCTTCCTTCTGGACCCGGCCCATGTTGTGCCCTCCAGATGGAAGGGGCTTTGGTTCTCACCTCATTCTCCCCCTTTCTCTTCTTGATAGAATCTTGGAGGAATGAGAAGGGATGGACTCTTTGAAGGAATGGGTTCAAGCCACAGAATGGCTGTTCCTATACTTCACGTCCAACTAATGGTGGTTACCATGGCTAGAGGGGGTGCAGAGATTCAAGTTGATATTCGGTTCCTTCACTCTCTGCCCCTCCAGGAGATAATGGCGCGGCTCAACCCGGCGTTGAATTCCATAGCTGCTTCCAATTGAGGGGGCTCAGGGGCTCCATTTTCTTTCACTGGAGTCTCCCCTTATCATGGATAATGGCGTTGGCCAAGCCTATGTTGTATTCCTCTACCGCTTCCATGTAAATGGGCGCGGGGGCTCCGTTACTCCTCTTTTTCCTTCCCTGAAGTCTGCTCCTCCTTGAGATAATGGCGCGGCTCAACCCGACATTGGATTCCATAGCTGCTTCCACTTGAGAAAAGATTCAGAAGATATCCGAAGATTTCTGTTTTGTATTGTAGCCACTTTTGGCTTTGTAATGAATGTACTGCTTTTGGCCGCAAAGCCACTTTATGAATACAATAATATTTTCTTATCCTGATATCCAAATATCCGTGAGAAGCCAATAATTGTGTCTCGCAAGGCCCCAAATATAGGCCCCTATAGTTGTATATTGAAAATAATATGAACTTTTTAAAATATGTTCCGCGTCAAAAAGAGCCTCGCGGCGAGGGTTTTCAGAAAATATGTATTTTTTTTTTGGATCCACTTGCTGGCTCCCAACTCAAAACTCTTAGCGTCAATAACTCCTTCTTTTCCGAGATTTAAGGCACTAATCACTCGTTGAAAAACAACAGTCGTGAAAAATAATCTCGTGAAAAGAACAGTTACCTCCTCGAAAACCGTTCGATTTCCCCACATGCTATTAATCCTTTAATAATAGCTAACTCCTCAAAAACCGCTCCTCACATGCTGCTAGTCCCTTTTTTCCCGAGATTTGGAATCACTAATCTCGATTTACTGACATCGATTTGACTCCTCTTTGACCATCCATCCAAGGGTTGATATTTGCATGCCTATATCTTCCTCCACATTATAAACCCAAATTTCCAATCCCAAAATCATTTCATCAATTCGAATATTTCTAACAGCAATCTTTCTTAATTACTCATCATCATCACTCTTCAATTCTCGCATTCTCTCAATCCATCACCAATGGAAACACAAACCCAGCAACCAACCGAGGATGGAGGAAGCAACAAAGCAGCCGGGAGTAGTGCTAACATGCTTTATAAGCGGAGTAGGTGGACTCCCACTACAGATCAGATAAGAATCCTCAATGAGCTTTTCTACAATAAGGGAGTTAGGTCCCCAACTGTAGAGCAGGTTGAGAGGATCTATCTCCAGCTGAAATGGTACGGCAAGATCGAGTTCAAGAACGTCTATTTTTGGTTCGTGAACCAAAGGGCTCGGGAGAAGCAGAAGAAGAAGTCCACTTCGGATGTTCATGTGCCCATGCAAAGATCAGGGCTTGTTGGTGATGACAATGTTGCCAATTCATCTGCACCTGCTTCTGCTTCTTCTGCTGGTGTGATGATTGCTGTTAACGGGCAGATGGGGAACTATGGTGGTTATGGATCTATGAACATGGAGATTGAAACCCTTCCTCTGTTCCCCATGCATGGTGAGGACATCTTTGGCAACATGAAGACTACTTCCGATGGAGGTGGCGGTCACGGTGGTGGCTCTCACATTTCCCTTGAGCTCAGCCTTTCCTGCGAGGGCAAAGCTGGAAAAAGTTTCCGGAGCCGCTGACTCGGCTTAGTAGCTTTGTAGGAACACTTAGAATTGTCCCCTAAGAGTTGTATTTATGTATTTTTTTTTATTTTTTTTTTTATATAGTAGCTGAATTCAATAAGACAAGGTGAATCAATGTTTAGACATGCGGCCCAAGTATAGTCGCCTAGACACAAATTTTCTTTCAAATCCTTTGGGCAACCTTACTGAAATGGCCAGGTGGGGGAGGGCGAACAAGAGAGGCAGAATCCATTTTGGCATGAGCTACTCCCACATAGTGGTTTAGGCCCATTTGCACGCACTTCTGGATTCAAGAACCTGTCATGAACGTTGTCCCCTTTCTAGACACCATTTCACATAGGCTATACTTACTAAGATGAGAAATGTCATAAGTGTGAAGACAGTTCAACAAGTGTTAATAAAAGCCGCCCTTAACCTTAAGAGACCTGAACTAGGCATCAATAAGGAGTTTAGGCCAATATTAACAAAAGAGACTTCACCTATTCCGTTATGATTCACAACCCCTTACCAAATTCAACTTTTTTTTTTTATTAATTTTTTTTTTATATAAATGACGAAAATAAAAGTGAAAACTGAAAATTGACAGGAAATTAAAAACAAAGAAAGAAGTTAGCAGCACTATGTTTAGCTAACCTCCAGAAGGCCACGGGGGAGGCCATCTATGCTTCACTCCAAGCTCAGATGTGTAAAAATTTATAGCATGAAAACCCCCCTTGTGAGAGCTTGAAGGAAAGCAATAAAGATACTTCGCGTGCCAAAATTGGAAGAAATTTAGCTCGTAGGAGGAGTAATCTTGCCCCTCAAGTATCTTTATTGGCATAGAATTAGCCACAGATTGGCCATTATAGACGACCACTTGTTGGTTTGAATTCTCATGATCAAGAGCCTCAAAAACGACAATTTGGTCGCCTAGATCATATTTAATCACCGCTTGGCTATTAGAATTTTTAAGAAATTCATTTTGGTGATCAACAGAATGAACATGAGCTCCATCTTGCCCCCCAAGAATCTGATCAGTAGCCACATATATGGCTGGGTCAGTGGAGAATTCAGATATTTGTTCAGAGACAACTTTATTGTCAGAAGAACAATCTTGTGGATCATCTTCTCCAAAAGCAACCTCTGTGTAAGGCTGTGATTCTCCAGTGAGGTGTTTAGGTTTATCGCCATTTGTAGGCAATTCAACCTCAGAAACCACCTCTGGCACTCTTCATAAGAAATGATCCTTGGGCTGTCTAGAATGGATCTGCAGAGTTTCAGCTCATTTCGAGTTCATTTGGTCAGTCTGCCACCCCTCCTTCCTTGTTTATCTCGGTTTCTCCTAGCCGAGGTAGGAAAATGTGCTAAAGTTGACTTTTCATGCTTCCATAGTAGGCTTTATTTAGCCTCTAAATAATATATTTCGAACTTGTCGACAATATATAGCTTGAGCCACTGACTTTGGCTCAATTTCTCCAAGACACGCCTTGTCAGGCAAAAATGCTCATTTTGGGTCCAAACATTGCCCCCCAGACCTCGAAGTCAAAGGTCTCTGTCTTGACTGAAGAGGTCTTGAATCAGCACTGCTCTTATAATGTTGTTGCTCCAAAAGCCACTTTTATTGGCTTGACTGAAATTACTTGACTGATTCCATATTAGGCATATTAAATGCCTCTTGTATATGTGCCCAGGCCAAAACCAATGCCCTCTAAGTATATCAGAAAGTTCAAGCCACTGTTTAGGCAAGAACACAACTTTCGATGCAACACACAAATTTGAAACTCTTTTTGTATTTTTCTTTTTCTATTTTTGTTTTTTTGTTTTTTGTTTTTTGTTTTTTGTTTTTTGTTTTTTGTTTTTTGTTTTTTGTTTTTTGTTTTTTGTTTTTTGTTTTTTGTTTTTTGTTTTTTGTTTTTTGTTTTTTGTTTTTTGTTTTTTTTTGTTTTTTTGTTTTTTTTTTTTTTGATAAATGACGAAAATAAAAGTAAAAAACAAAAAACTGAAAATTGATAGGAAATTAAAAAACAAAGAAAGGAGCTAGCAGCACCTTGTCTAACTTCTAGAAGACCACGGGGGAGGCCATCTATGCTTCACTCCAAGCTCCGATGTATCAAAATTTGTAGGGTAAAAATCCCACCTGTGAGAGCTTGTAGGAAAAGAACAAAGATACTTCGCGTCGAAGAATTGGAAGCAATTTGGCTCGTAGGAGGAGTAATCTTGCCCCCCAAGTATCTTTGTTTGCATAGAATTAGCCACAGATTGACCATTATAGACGACCACTTGTTGGTTTGAATTCTCATGATCAAGAGCCTCAAAAATGACAATTTGGTCGCCTAGATCATATTTAATCACCGCTTGGCTATTAGAATTTTTAAGAAATTCATTTTGGTGATCAACAGAGTGAACATGAGCTCTATCTTGCCCTCCAAGAATCTGATCAGTAGCCACATATATGGCTGGGTCAGTGGAGAATTCAGATATTTGTTCAGAGACAACTTTATTGTCAGAAGAACAATCTTGTGGATCATCTTCTCCAAAAGCAGCCTCTGTGTAAGGCTGTGATTCTCCAGTGAGGCGTTTAGGTTTATCGCCATCTGTAGGCAATTCAACCTCAGAAACCACCTCTTCGCGAGCAGATTCTTGACTTTTCAATTCTCCTTGCTGTGAACCGACTTGGGTAGCCAAGATGGAACCCTCCTTGCGCAAGGTTGTGAACTCAGATGTTATGTTTGCGGCAGGTTGGGCAATCTGTTTGTCTCTGCTCGAGAAAAGCTTTTGTGACTGCTCTTTAGCTTTCTGAGCATTCTGATTCATTCGTTGCTCCAACTCGCGAATTCGTTGTTCCCTTTTCGCGATCGAAGCTGCCAGATGCTTCCCATAATTTTCACTATGCACTGTAAGGATGCGAAGCCTCTCATCCAGGCTAGCATCTGGTGGAATGATGAGTGGTTCGAACTCGTCATCAATGTCAATATTGCCAATGGTGGCAACATTGGCCATCTTGTCACTTTAGGAATTTCTTTTGGTAAAGATTTTCCCCTGGCATCCTAATGATGGCGAACACAAAAAGACTCTAGTGTTGTCCCACCGGGTGTGCCAAAATATTTGTTTTGAAGTCCGGTGGTTGAATGTGCTTCAAGAGAAAAATTTCTGATGTTGTCCCACTGGGCGTGCCAAAATGTTTGGTTTGAAGCCCGGTGGTTGAATGTGCTTCAAGAGAAAAACTTCAGATGTAGTCCCACTGGGCGTGCCAAAATGTTTGGCTCCAATTTTGTTGCAGCTGGTCAACAGTCTCTTTTATGCGCGGGCGTGCCAGCACCGTTCGGGTGCGGTCGTCGGGGGTGTCCCTTGACCTGACTTCTATCAAGCGATTGTAGATGAGGAGAGCACCAACCTCGTATTGGGATTCTTTATGCCTCGTGGCGAGGACTTTTGCTGAGCTTCTTGAAAATCACAATCGATACTTGATGTTGTAGATCGAGCAGAGCGAGAACCACTGGGAAGTAGAGAGAACTTGCTAAAGCGTGACTTTAGCTTGGCTGGGTTGCTAGGGCGTTACCCTTGCTTGGCTGGTTCTGTAACCGTTGTGGTCGCGGCACTACTGTCGGCTCCCGAGGAGACTAAGACCGAAGCACGTTGACAGAGGGTTTGGTGGCACTGAAAGTCTGCTTCTGAGAAGACTAGGACTAGGAGTGTGATCACCGATAAGAGAAAGAGAAGGAGAGGAGTTGCTCTTAGAGAGGTTGCTCTAGAGAGAACTTAGATCATCTTAGAGATGTTGTTGAATTGTGTTGTTGTCCCTTGGTCGCGGCACTACCGTCGGCTCCCGAGGAGACTAGGACCGAAGTACGTTGACAGAGGGTTTGGTGGCACTGAAAGTCGGCTTCTGAGAAGACTAGGACTAGGAGTGTGATCATCGATAAGAGAAAGAGAAGGAGAGGAGTTGCTCTTAGAGAGGTTGCTCTAGAGAGAACTTAGATCATCTTAGAGATGTTGTTGAATTGTGTTGTTCTTCTTTTGGTCGCGGCACTACCGTCGGCTCCCGATGAGACTAGGACCGAAGTACGTTGACAGAGGGTTTGGTGGCACTGAAAGTCGGCTTCTGAGAAGACTAGGACTAGGAGTGTGATCACCGATAAGAGAAAGAGAAGGAGAGGAGTTGTTCTTAGAGAGGTTGATCTAGAGAGAACTTAGATCATCTTAGAGATGTTGTTGAATTGTCTTGTTGTCTTTGTTACTTGTTGTAGCCTCTATATATAGGCTACCAAGCAACACTATTTGGCCTTAAACAACTCATAATGGGTTAGGTTTTAGCACTTAAACATTAATGGAATGTTAGGTTTAAGCACTTAAAACACTAATGGAATGTTAGGTTTAAGCACTTAAACACTAATGGAATGTTAGGTTTAAGCACTTACTGCTCCAATTTTTCTGCAGCTATATCTCCCCCAAGAACTCAAAATGGGCCTTCGACCTCTTCACATAAAATGATCCACAATGAGTTTAGAACATTGTGGCAAATTTTCAGAGCTTTATTCCATGTGGTTGGGCCGGAAACGCTGCTGGACCTCTTACAGGTCCAGTTTTCCAGTTTTGCTTCTGCAGAAAATTGGACTGATTGTTTGAAGGCCTTCCACTCAAAACTAGCTCTGGCACTCTTCATAAGAAATGATCCTTGGGCTGTCTAGAATGGATCTACAGAGTTTCAGCTCATTTCGAGTTCATTTGGTCAGTCTGCCACCCCTCCTTCCTTGTTTATCTCGGTTTCTCCTAACCGAAGTAGGAAAATGTGCTAAAGTTGACTTTTCATGCTTCCATAGTAGGCTTTATTTAGCCTCTAAATATATATTTCGAACTTGTCAACAATATATAGCTTGAGCCACTGACTTTGGCTCAATTTCTCCAAGACGTGCCTTGTCAGGCAAAAATGCTCATTTTGGGTCCAAACAGTTATTTTTGTTATTTTAAATGTTTTGTTTTTGATGATTTTTGAAAAAGTATTTCATATTGTTTTGATTTTATTTTACTTTCTGCGCTCATAGCTCGGATTTGGTGTTATGTCCTTAATTCCACCGACGGGATTCGGGCGTGACGAAAACTTTGAAGAGGACGATTGTGGAGGATCCAGAAGGTGTTGGATGTCGACTGATAAATGAGGGAAATCGCCTATTGAAGAAAGATGAAGGTTTAGCCGATGTTTAAAACAAAGAAGGAGGATTTAAGATTCACCAACTTCGATTTTTTTTTTGGGGCCATGACCAGTTACCCAATTTCAGCATGAACATTGCCCACTTACTCCACTAAGAGTTTTTTAACCCCATTTACCCAATCTAACTTATAGTGACAGTTTTGCCCATATTAAACTCTTTCCTCTCAGACTCTCTCTCTCTCTCTCTCTCTGTGTGCCGCGCCCCACCTCCGGCTTCGCTCTCTCTCTATCTCTCTGTGCCATGGCTGCTCCGGCGGCTTCGGGCCACCACCTCCATCAAGTCTCCACCGCCATCAGAGACGATCTCAACCGTCATGGGTCCCCCAAGCCAGCCCCAAGATCGGAGCACTGCATCCGGATTCGAACTCAACCTCCGAGCGCCGCCGTCACCCGAACCAGACTCTCTCTCTCTCTACCATGGCTGCTCCGGCGCCCCACCTTTGGCTTCGGGCCAACAACTCGATCGATCCACCTCCGGCGTCTCCGTCACCCAAACCACAGATCCAACGATCCAAGGCTCATTGCAACAACTCAGCCCCACTGCCGATCCGACTCAGATCCCAGCCCGAATCGACTCCTGTCCAACGTCGCCGTCACCCTAAAACACGCCCCGACCACTCCTGCATCGGCCTCACACTCCGGTGCGTGCCCAGAGAATTTTTTTTTTTTTTTTTTCGGTATCCTGAGATTTTTTTTAAATTTTTTTTTGTATCTGTAATGTATTCATTTTGGTTCACTTGAGGGCAATAATATGATTATTAGAGGGTAATAATATGATTATTGGGGCAATAATATGATTATTATGAGGCAATAATATGAGTATTGGGGGGCAATAATATGATTACTGGGGGCAATAATATGATCAATTGTGCTTGTAGTGTATTCATTTTGGTTTTTGGAGTTTATACAATTCACTGGACGGAAATAATATGATTATTGGAGGCAATAATATGATTTTTGGGAGGCAATAATATGAATATTGGGGGGCAATAATATGGTTATTGGGTATTGTTAGGGGGCAATAAATTCAGACACTGGAATCCCGACACCAGTCTGGTAGCCGGATTCCGGTGACCGGTCGCCGGATTCCGGTCATCGGTTGCCGAATCCCGGTCGTCGGTTGCCGGATTCCCATCACCGGAGTCGGCCCCCCGCCACTGGTCACCGAAGTCTGACAAGGTGGAGTATGACTTCTCCATCTAAGTGAGAAAGAATGAGAGGGCAAAAAAGTCCCAAAAATAAATAAAAAAGAATTAATTGGGTATTAGGGAAATAATCTCTTAGAGTGTTTTGGGTAAACGGGGTTAAAAAACTATTAGCGGAGCGAGTGGGCAATTTTTAAACTGAAATTGGGTAAATGATCATTTCCCCTTCTTTTTTTTTTTATCCAATGAAGTGAATTAATTCATATAGATGAAAACGTCACAAGTGGTATGACCAAATACAAACATGAATCATTAATAAATCTACTCATAATATAACGCTAAACCAACAGGCCTGAACCTATCTTCCTAAATTTGAAAAAGGACTATATAAAATCAACGGGTCTGATCGTATCTTCATAATTCAACAATGAATTAAATACAAAAAATATATGATTCGTCGGTGGATGCTTGGATTCTCATAGTTGATAAAGATTCGTACGTCCGCCCCTGGAACTAGGATTTATTGTTGGGGGGGTCGAGACGTAAAAGGTAAGTTTAAACATATGACATCGACTTTAGTATTTTCCTTTTTTTTTTTTGTGTAAGATACTATTATTATTGGAAACATGAGAACTATACTCTTTTCATCTTCAAATCAATAAATTTTTCATTCAACCAGTCTCTAAGACCAAATATAATTCATTCATAATATCATTTAAGAAAATAACCAACCAAGTAAGTTTGCATCTTTCTTTTTCTATTAGATTCATGCGGGCCAATGTTTATGAAGTTCATTT